>NW_025980716.1:1173-5585 GCF_021869965.1 Rhincodon typus | reverse complement strand
ACATTTTCTGGTATTTTATGCTCACAGCTCACTATTGGCTGGGGAACCTCCCCTGGTTTTGTGAGGTAACACCCGCTGTTCAAATGTCCCGTGTCTGGGTCACAATCGAGTTCCTCCACCACATTCTAACCCCGACTCTCCCATTTCTCCTGATTCTGCTGCTCAATGTTTTCACCGTCAGATACATTTTAGTGACCAGCAGAGCCCGCAGGAAACTTCGGGCTCACACCAATGAGGATGGTCAGTGTGACACAGAAATGAGAAATCGGAAAAAATCCATTATTTTACTGTTTGTGATCTCAGCCAATTTCATCTTGTTATGGTCAATATTAATGGCGTATTCTATATGGAACCGGATGTGGAATATGGGGTCTCAGCTTGAGGGTGTACCTAAATTTGTGCAGGAATTGGGCTTCATGCTGCAGCTACTCAGTTGCTGCACAAACACCGCGATTTATGCTGTGACCCAGACTAAGTTCAGGCAGCAGCTGAAGAATGTGCTGAAATATCCCTTTACCCAAATTCATCAATCAATCAAATTCACTCATTAATTAATCCATTCAGGAAGTTCTCATTTCAGTTCAATGCTTCGGCAATGAAGCAGCCGGTCACTAATGCAACAGACTGAGGATGAAGCTGTTTTGTCCAACCTTATTCCCCACAGGGTGACAGGAACACATTCCAATGTTCGTCTCAATTCAGAGGGCAGTGAGAAAAGGCATCATTCCACTGACTGTACCTATAGCTTCAATTTGTAAATAATAAAAATGTTCATTAAAATGTATCAAGCAGCAGAGTGAACTTTCTTGTGGTTTGTCTTTGTGTTGGAGAAGCTGAGCTGGAGAGACAGACTTGGTCCCAAAGTCCTGGTCCTCAGGGAAGGGGAGGGGGCCGGGGCCGAGCTCAAGAGTTGGATTTAAGTTACTCTGTCCTTGCTTTCACCTCTGGGTCACCCACTCTGACTTGGTCTTGGCAGAATCCATCTCTCTCTCTCTCTCATTACCTCTCCTTCCATATCTCCCTGCCACTCTCATAATGTCCGTCCCTCTTATCCCTCCTCCATTGTTCATGCTTTTTTTTCCAATGTCCTTCCCTCCCCCATTCTCATTCACAGTCTCTCACTCCTGCACATTCTCTACCTGCCAAACTACCTGTGTTCCACTTGACTCACACCCTGCATATCTTCTGTTACTAGGACAACAGAGTACGTTTTGGTTCACAGGCCGTTGAGAGGGCAACAGATTGGGGATGGGTTCAAAAGACCATGGCTAGTGGAACAGAATGGGGATTGTTTCAAAGCCATTGTGAGAACAACAGAAGGGAGATAGATTCATTGGCCATTGCTAGGGGACCACATTGGGGATGGATTCACAGGCCATTGTTTGGGGAACAGCGTGGGAATGGCTTCACAGGCTCTTGCTAAGAAAACAGAGTGGGGATGGGTTCACAAACCGTTGCTCGGGGAACATGTAGGGTCAGTTCATAGGCCGTCACTGGGAGAAGAGGCTGGCAATGCGTTTACAGGCCATTGCTAGTAAAAGAAAGAGAGGAGACGGGTTCAAAGCCATCGCTAGGAGAAAGGCACTTGTTAGGATATGACAATGGGGTTGTGTTCACAGGCCGTTATTGGGCAGCCGACTGGGGATGGGTTCAAAAGGCAGTTGCTAGGGCAACAGAATGGGGATGCATTCACAGACTACTGTTCAGGTGTACAGACTAGGGATGTGTTCATCGGCTGTTGCTTGGAGAACAAAACAGGGACAGGTTCACAGGGCATTGTTAGGCGAGCAGACAGGTGGTGGGTTAACAGGCTGTTGCTCGGAGCTAAGAACAGGGGATAGGCTCTAAGCCATTGCCAGGGGAACAGATTGGGGGTAGGTTCACAGGCCGTTGCCAGGGGACAAAGGGAGTATGGGTTCACAGGCCGTTATTTGGTGTATAGAGTGGGGATAGGTTCATTGGCCCTTGCTAGGCGAGCAGACGGGTAATGAGCTCTAAAGGCCGTTGCAAGGAGATCAGAATATGGATAGGTTCACAAGCTTTTGCAGGGAATCAGAGTTAGGATGTGATCACAGGCCATTACTAGGGGAACAGGGTGGGCATGGTTCACAGGCCATTGCTACTTGACAAAAAAGGGATGCGTTCAAAACTACTGCATGGAATCACTGGCAATTGCTAGGGGAACAGAGTGGGCATAGGGTCACAGGCCGTTGCTCGGGGGACACTGTGGGTATGGTTCACAGGCTGTGGCACGGGGAACAAAGTGCAGGAAATGGATTCACAGGCAGTTGCTTGGAATGGAATGGTAATGGGTTCACAGGCCACTGTCGCGGGTACAGTGTGGGGATGTATTTATAGGCCGTTGCCAGAGGAACAGTGTAGGGATGGGCTCACAGTCCCTTGCTAGGAGAACAGATTCGAGGTGGGTTCTCAGTCCGTTGCAAGGAGAACACAGTGGGGATGTGTTCACAGGCCATTGTTGGGGATCAGAGTTGGAATGGAACATAGTGGGGCTGAATTTACAGACAATTATTACGAAAACAGAATGGGGACAGGTTCAAAAGGCCGCTGCGAGGAGAACAGAGTGGGGATGGGTTCACAGGCCTTTGCTAGGACAAATTGGGGATGGGTTCACAGGGCATTGCTAGGGGAACAGAGTGGGGATGGGTTCACAGGCCGTTTTAGGGGAACAGAATAAGGACGTGTTCACAGGCCATAGCTCGGGGAACTGACTAGGCATGGGTTCAAAGGCTATTGCTAAGGCAACTTTTGGAGTAGTTTCACAGGCCATTTCTCGGAGAACAGGGTGGAGACGCGTTCACAGGTCATTGCCAGGAGAACATAGTGGGAATGGGTTCACAGGCCATTGCGAGGGGAAGAGTGGGGATGGGTTCAATGGCTGTTGTTAGGGGAACAGAGTGGGGATAGGTTCACAGGCCGTTGCTAGAACATAGTGGGGATTGGTTTACAGGCTGTTGTTAGGGGAACAGGGTGGGAATGGTTTTACTCACGGTTGCTACAGGAGCAGTGGGGATTGGTTCACAGGCTGTTGTTCAGAGAAAAAAAGAGAATGAGTTTAAAGCCATTGCTAGGAGAAAAGAGCAGGGATGGATTCACAGGCCTTTGCTTGGGGAAGAGTGGGGATGCCTTCACAGCCCGTTTCTGGGGGAACGGAATGGGAATGGGTTCACAGGCGGTTGACAGGCAAAAAGATTGGGGATGGGTTCAGAGGACGTTGCTTGGGGAATAGTGTTGGTACAGGATCACAAATCATTGCTCGTGGAAGAGTGTGGGGATAGGTTAACAGGCTGCTGCTCGGACAGCAGAATAGGAATGTGTTCTCAGGCTGTTGCCAGAGGAACAGAGTGGAGATGGGTTCAAAGGCATTGTTAGAAGAGAGGTAATAGGTTGAAAGCCATTGCTCGGAGAACAGAGTGAGGATGAGTCCACAGGCCATTACTAGGGGTATAGAGTGGAGAAGGGGGTCACCGGCCATTGCTACGCGAGCAGAAGTGTGATGGGTTGACAGGCTGTTGCTCAGAGATCAAAGTCATTACTCGGTTAACAGAGTTTGGATGGGTTCAAAGGCCGTTGCTTGGGGACCACAGTGGGGATGGGTTCACACAGACTGTTGCTAAGGGTACAGAGTGAGGACAGGATCACACTCGGCGAGCAGATGGGAGATGGGGTTACAGGCAGTTGCTCGTAGATCAGAATAGAAATGGTTTCACAGGCTATTGCCAGGGGAACAGATGGGAATGGGTTCAAAGCCATTGCAAGGAACAATGAGTTTGGATGGGTTCTCAGGAGTTTGCTTTGGGAAATAGTGTGGGGATGGATTCACAAGCCGTTGGTAGGGGAACAGAATGGGAATGATTTCACAGGCTGTTGCTAAGGCAACAGAGTAGGCATTGGTTCACAGGCCATTGTTCGGGGAACAGTGCCAGGATGGGTTCCCAGGCTGTTTCCATGAGAAAAGTGCTGGGATGTGTTCACAGGCCCTTTTTGGGTAATAGATTGGGGATGGTCTCAGAGACTGTTGCTGTGGGAATAGAGGGGAGATTGGTTCACAGGCCATTGCTAGAAGAATGGGATGGGGACGGGTTCACAGGTGGTTGCAACGTGAACCGAGTGAGGCCGTTTCTAGTGAAACAGCATAAAGACATGTTCACGGACCATGGCTCTAGGAAGAGTGTGGAAGCTATGGCAGGCCGTTGATACGGGAACAGGATGAAGTTAGGTTCACAGGCCGTTGCTCGTGGAACAGTTTGGGGATGGATTCTCAGGCCGTTGCTACAAGAACAGAGTGGGGATGGGTTCACAGCTTGTTGCGAAGAGAACATTGTGGCGATGGGTTCAGAAGTTATGCTAGGAGAACGGAGCGGGGATGGGCTCACAGGCTGTTGCTACGG
>NW_025980716.1:424-1073 GCF_021869965.1 Rhincodon typus | reverse complement strand
GGTCATGCTAGGGGAACAGATTGGGAATAGTTTCACAGGCCTTTGCTAGGAGAACAGAGTGGGGATGGGTTCACAGGCCATTTCAAGGGAAACAGAGTAAGGACGTGTCCACAGGTCATAGCTCAGGGAACTGAGTAGGGATGGGTTCAAAAGCCATGCTAGGGCAAATTTTTGGGGTAGGTTTACTGGCCATTTCTCAGAGAACAGTGTGGGGATGGGTTCACAGGTCATTGCCAGGAGAACATAGTGGGGATGGGTTCACAGGCTGTTGTTAGGGGAACAGATTGGGGGGCGTTGCTCGGAGAACATCGTCTGGATGGGTTCGCAAGCTATTGCTCGGAAATCATAGTGGGCATGGGTTCACAGGTTGTTGCCGGTGGATCAGATTGTGGATGAGTTCACAGGCCATTGTGAGGGTAACACAATGGGGATGGGTTCGCAGGTCGTTGCTAGGGGAACAGAGGGGGAACGGCTTCACAAGCTATTGTTGGGGGAACGGTGGGGATGTGTTCACAGGCTGTTGCTCGGACAACATAAGAGGGATGGGTACACAGGCCGTTGCTAGGAGAACACAGTGGGGATGTGTTCACAGGCTGTTGCTAGGAGCACATCGTGGGGATGGGTTCACGTGCCATTGCCATGAGAACAT
>NW_025980716.1:0-324 GCF_021869965.1 Rhincodon typus | reverse complement strand
CTTTTTTTTTCCAATGTCCTTCCCTCCCCCATTCTCATTCACAGTCTCTCACTCCTGCACATTCTCTACCTGCCAAACTACCTGTGTTCCACTTGACTCACACCCTGCATATCTTCCGTTACTAGGACAATAGAGTACGTTTTGGTTCACAGGCCGTTGAGAGGGCAACAGATTGGGGATGGGTTCAAAAGACCATGGCTAGTGGAACAGAATGGGGATTGTTTCAAAGCCATTGTGAGAACAACAGAAGGGAGATACATTCATTGGCCATTGCAAGTGGAACACAGGTAGTTTGGCAGGTAGAGAATGTGCAGGAGTGAGAGA
>NW_025980715.1:0-5585 GCF_021869965.1 Rhincodon typus | reverse complement strand
AATTGCATTTGCCAATCCTCAGCCCACTTCTCCATCTGATCAAGATCTCTCTGTAAATTTTAATAGCCTTCCTCGCTATCAACACTACCTTCTAATTTTATATCACCCACAAACTTAGTGATCATGCCTTGTATATTCACATCCAGATCATTTACGTAAATAACAAATAACAAAGGTCCCAGCACTGACCCCTCTGGCACACCACTAGTCACAGGCCTCCAGTCTGAGAAACAGCCTTCAACCATCACCCTCTGCTTCCTGAGCCAATTTTGAATCAAATTAGCCAGCTATCCCTGGATCCCATGACTAGCCTGCCGTGCGGGACCTTGTCAAAGGTGTACTGAAGTCCACATAGACAGCAGCCACTGCCCTACCCTCCTCTATGCTCTTGGTTACCTCTTAGAAAAACTGTTTAAAAAAAAATTGTCAGACATGACTTGCCGCACACAAATCCATACTGACTATCCCTAATCAGACCTTGGCTATCCAAATGTTGGTTGATCCTGTCCCTCAGTATCCTCTCCAATAACTTGCCTACCACTGCTGTCAGGCTCACTGGCCTGTAGTTCCCTGGCTTGTCTTTGCTACCTTTCTTAAACAATGGAACAAAGTTAGCCACCCTTCAGTCTTCCAGAACTTCACCAGTGGCTAAAGATGAAGCGAAAATCTCTGCAAGGACCTCTGCAATTTCCTCCCTCGCCTCCCGCAATGTCCGAGGATGGATTTGATCAGGCCCAGGGGATTTATCCACCTGAGTGCACCTTAAGGCAGTCCAAAACATCTGCACTTGTTTCCCTTATTTCCTCAGCATCCATGAATCTCTCCTCAGTAAACATTGAGGAGAAATAATCATTAAAAATCCCGCCAGTCTTCTGTGGCTCCTGTGAACTTGTTTTCAAAATACAATATTTCTTTCCCTGAGATCTTTAGCCCCCATTTCTTTCTCCACAGTCATAACTGACACAAAATATTCCTTTGATGTCTCCCTCATCTCCTGAGGTTCAATACAAACATGACCTCTTTCATCTTTACAGGGCTATCCTTGGTGAACAAGCAGATGGGTGTTGGGCAATGAGAAAGGAATAATTGATAATCAAGTTCAGTGTGGGCCCTTAAGTAAAAGTGACCACAATAGATTGAATTCTTCATAAAGATAGAGAGTGATATTGTTTCCGACTCTCAGGTCCTGTAATTAAATGAAAGAAGTTATACTGGTATGATGCATGAGCTGCTTGTGATAAATTGTGGATCAGTATTTCAATGGATGATGGGAGATGGATAATGGCAAACATTTGAAGAGGAAGTGGACAAGCTATGAAAGTTATTCATCTCAGTGTGGCATAAGAACAAAATGGGAAACATGGTCAAACCATGGCAGAGAAAGGGAAATGAATGGGTATTAAGTTTAAGGAAACAGGATTCAAATTAGGTAAACAAAATAACAGACCTGAGGATTGGGAGAAGTTTAGATTTCAGCAAAGGGAGACAAAGGGATTTAATAAGAGGGAGAAAATAGAATATGAGTGCTCTTGCAGGGACCATACAAACCAATAGCATTTTTCTTTATTCATTCACAGGATGTGGGCATCGCTGGCTAAGCCAGAATTTATTGCCCACCCCTGATTGTCCAGAGGGCTGTCAAGAGTTAACTGCATTGCTGTGGGACTGGAGTCACTTATAGGCCAGACCGAGTAAGGATGACAGTTTCTTCCCCTGAAGGATATTCGTGAGCCAGATGGGTTTTTCCTGACAATCAAAAACAGTTTCCTGATCATCATTAAACTCTTAAGTGAACATTGATAGCAAAAGATTAGTCAAGAAGAAATATTGGTCTCCTTACAATCAGAAACATGGAAATTATAATGGGGGACAAAATGATGGCAGACCAATTATGTATGTCTTAGATTTTCAAAAAAGAGGCCACAAATAATGACCCAAAATTAAGGGGTTCCCAGGATCTAACAGGAAGGTAGAGTTGAAAGAAATTACTATTAGTAGGAAAATGATATTGGGAAAGCTCATGGGACAACCGGCAGATAAATCCCCAGAGATTGATAACCTTTGTCTCAGAGTAACTTAGGAAGTGGCCCTAGAAATGGCAGATGCACTTGTGGTTATCCTCAAATTCTATTGATTCTCTGAGTTCCTATGGATTGGAGGGTACTTAATGTTGCCCAAGTATTTAAGAAGGGAATCAGAGCGAAAATAGGGCATTTTCAAAGCATTGGTGGGAAAAAGTGTTCGGGTCCACTGTAAAAGTTGGGATAACAGAGTACTTGGAAGATAGTGACAACATCAGACAGAGTCAGCAGAACTTTTGTCTGTGAGATCTCTGAGACTCTCTGTTGGGCATGAATTCCATCCACGCCACTCTCCATCCTGACTTAGAAAAGTATCGCTATTCCTTGAGAGTTACTGGGCCAAAATCCTGAATTCCCTCCCTAACAGCATTGTGGGTCCACCTCACGGACCGTAGTGGTTCACAAAGGCAGATCACTACCATCTTCTCGATGGCAACTCGGCTCAGCAAAGCCCACAGAAATTTAAGAAAAGCATTATCGAGGCCAACTGGGGATGTGGAGTTGAAGCCTAAATAGATCAGCTTTGAACTTTTTGAGGCTCACTGGGCAGAATTAACTACTCTGACTCCTATTTTCTATGTTCTCTACTCTTTCTATCAAAATGCATCTCAGCAGGAATGGTGCATTCCCTGGAACTTAGAAGGATGAGGGCTGATTTGATTAAAATTTTCCAGATGTTAATTGAAGCTGGTTGGGGTGATAGAAAGTAACTGATCCTTGTGTGGGTGAAGTGAGAGCTCAAACACCCTCCTTGCCTGCAGTAATCAGACAAGACTTGAGTTTCTTTATCCTCCAGTTTATTCGAACATACGAATGAGGAACAAGAGTAGGCCACGTAGCCCTTCGAGCCTACTCTGCGACTTAATAAGGTCACAGCCGATATGATTTCAAACTCTGTTCCATGTGCCTGCATATCCCTGAACATTTCATCATCTTGGTCATCAGAATCTGTCTGCCTCTGCATTAAAACGAATTTAAAGATTTTACATCCACTGCCTTTTGATGAAGGGAATTACAAAGATTCTCAGCCCTCTGAGAGAAAGTAAATGTTCTTCACCATTTCAAATGGACTCACCCCCAGCTTTAAACAATGACCCTCAGTTTGAGATTCTCCCACAAGGGGGATCATGTTTTCAACATTGACCTGTTCAGGTCCCCTCAGGATCTTTTAGGTTTAAATTTAGTCTCCTCTTTCTTTTCTAAACTTGAAAGGACACAGGCCTAACCTGTCTAGCCTTTCCTCATAAGGCAATCCACTCGTTCAAGGTATTCGTCCATTAAATCTTCTTTGAAATGCTTCCAACATATGAACAACTTTCTATAAGTACAGTGACCAGTACTGAACACTGTATTCCAGAAGCAAGTCTCACCCGTAAAAAGGGGACTGCATGTATCTGAAGGTGGCCCACGAATTCCCACCTGCTTACAGTAATGCTTTTTCAGCAAGCTTAGGTCAGTTACATTTATCCAATTACAGACTGACACAAGTTATGGTCAAATATTTGTACAGTTTGTATTGTTACACCGACAGCATTGTTGTGGTATCACTCAAACCTTCCACTCTGCTGGCTCTGCACAAATAATGACTGGCTGTGCAGCCAGTTTCTGCAGCCTGATTTGACCTGTATTTTTCAGCTTCTGTCCTATCAAGGACATTACTGATCCAGGTGGGTTTTTTGATAATCCAGCAGCTTTCATTCCACTTTTGACTGTTTTAAATTTATTTTCCAGGAATTCAAAAGGGAGAATTTGCAGACAGGCAGCTCAAGTCAAACATTGGATGAAGAGCTGCCAATAAAACTCAATTCTCAGGAGCTTTGAACATGGAAGAAAACATCATCATTCACAGTGAAGAGAAACCATACAAGTGGACTGTGTGGGAAAAACCTTCACCCAATCTTCTGGACTTTCGAGACATAAATGCAGTCAGAACAGGGTGACAACGATGACATCATGCTTTGTTTTGTAACATCGTGGTCATGGATCTCAGTTTGAGTTAAGCAAGGGCCACTCAGTTCCTGATCTCTTTACATTCTTGCTGCAAACACGGACCAAACAGCTGAATTCCAAATATGGGAATGACTATCTGCTATCTTAAGGCTCCATTCGACAGAGCATTGTATCAAGGAATCATAGCAAAACTAGGATCAACAGGAATCAGAATATTATTCTCCCTTTAAAGGCAGGTATTTGAAAAGATTGCATTTTCGGAACAGAGTAGATCAAAACAAGGTGAATTTATTCAAACTTGTACCACATACGTGCAGAAGAGGTATCTAAGTCTAGTTTCAAGACAATCCACCATTTACAGCTCAAAACAGAATATTGAGACATTTTCACGTTAGAGTGGTTGCATGTAACATTGGTACAAAATAAATTTATATGTCAGTTATTTACTGCATGAACAGAATGTTGTTCAGTTTCTTACGAAGTTCAGAGTCCTCTAATTTCAGCAGTGCTTCCACTTCTACATTATCTTCAAAGCTTCTATATCCCCACCATCAGCCCACAGCATGCAAGCTTTCCCTTCTGAATAATACATATGCGAGTATCTTAAGATGTACAGATGTTCTCTGAACCCTAAGTAACTGCTGATGGTTCACCGTTATCGATATGTAGTTAAACTACCTCAGCTACAATAACTATGTCCTTATATGGTTGTATTTGACTCTTAGCCCAAGCTGTAATGCTCGTCCAAGCTTATTTCCTATTGTTCTGTGTTTTAATGTTCTGCTTCTTTCCTTTTATATTCCCCTTGTACACTCTCCTATGTTCCTTATCCTACATCACCCTGGTTGCGTAATACTGAATTCAGAGGAAGATGCTTGTGATTATAGGAGGCCAACCATCTCAGCTGCAGCAGTTCCTCAGGATCGGGTTCTAGTCCCAACCACCTTCAGCTGTTTCATCAATGGTCTTCCCTGTGGCGTAAGGTCAGAAATGGGAACGTTTGCTGCTGATTGCACAATTCTTAGTACCATTTGTGACTCCTTGGATACTGAGTCAGTAAATATCTAAATGCAGTATGCCTAGACAACATTGAAGTTAGCCTGCTATGTGACAAAGAACATTTGCACCAACAAATAATGAACAAATCTGACAGATGAGAACCTAACATTTAATGACATTCAATGGGTTTATCTTCACTGAATTCCCCACTATCATCATGCTGGGTGCTAATATTGATGAGAAACTGAACTGGACCTGCATTCCAAATACTGAGCCTATAAAAGAAGGTCTGAGGGAAGAGATTCTATGATGATTAATTCAACTTGTGACTCCCCAAAGTCTGCATCATCACGATTGTAACAGAATACTCTGTATTTGCTTGGATGGATGCAGCTCAACAAATGTAGAATCATAGAATCCCTGTAGTATGAAAACAGGCCATTCAGCCCAACAGGTCTACACCACCCCTCCAAAGAGCATCCCAACCAGACCCATTCCCCTATCCTGGAACTCACCATTTCCCATGTCTAAACCACCTAACTTACAAATGCCTGG
>NW_025980714.1:0-5585 GCF_021869965.1 Rhincodon typus | reverse complement strand
AATGGTCATTGGATAAACATATGGATGATAATGGAATAGTTTAGGTTGGATGGGCTTCAGATTGGTTTCACAGGTCGGCGCAACATCGAGGGCTGAAGGGCC
The DNA here is from genome assembly GCF_021869965.1 of Rhincodon typus. NCBI lineage: Eukaryota > Metazoa > Chordata > Chondrichthyes > Orectolobiformes > Rhincodontidae > Rhincodon > Rhincodon typus. The sequence goes on along the minus strand of NW_025980714.1, from coordinate 5,483 downwards.
TGTACTGCGCTGTAATGTTCTATGTTCTATGTTCTATGTTCTATGATCTTATTGAATGCGGCTGCAGGGTCGAAGGGCCGAAAGGCCTACTCCCGCACCTATTTTCTATGTTTCTGTGTTACTATACTATCCCCCATCAAACATTCCCAGGACAGGGATGGCACAGAGTTAGATACAGAGTAAAGCTTGCTCTACACTGCCCTCCCAATCAAGGACAGCACGGGGTTAGTCACAAAGTAAAGCTCGCTCTACACTGCCCCCCCCCAATCAGGGACAGCATGGGGTTAGGTAAAGCTGTAATGTTGAAGTTGCTGAAGTTCACACAGAGGTGAAGCTGATGGATGGAAGTTTGTCACAGGCTCTCCCACAGTCTGTTAGTGCGATCATGCAGTCTGTTATTTTGGGGTTTTGTTATGTTAACTGTGTGAAGTGGAAAGCCCTCAGCTAATTCCCATGACATGAGACTGAGCTGACTGCGTGCTGCAGTGAGATGGCACTTTTATCTGGAGTCTGTGTCCCCCTCTGCACTGACTCACCCCATCCCCTCATTCATCAGGAGGCTTGTATGACAGGAGTCTTTATTCCTTTCAACAGAAACCGCCCCCCCCAGACAGAGACAAAGGAAGCTTCACACATTCATCAATTTACACTCAATCGCCACATTTCTGTCTCTCAGCTGTGGGAACAGGCTCACTCCTCCCCACCCCCTGCCCCGTCCTCCTTCCTGCTATAGCACACACAGACAGGCTCCTGAGGCCAGAGTTTCAGAAAACAGTGATTGGTCCAGGAGAAAGTTGAACCATTGTCCCAAGGTGTTGATATGTATGGCAAACACAGAAATAGCAACATGAGGAAAATCATTTGCACATAGCGAGTGCTTATGTTCAAAAATGCACAGCCTGAAAGTGTGATTAACAGAATGAAACTATTATCCAACAATCACCACAGACGCTCAGTAGCAGCAGTGTGTATTATCCACAAGACGCACTGCAGAAATTCACCAAAGATCATTAGAGAGCTCATTCAAAACCCATGACCACTTCCATCTAGAAGAGCAAGGGCAGCAGATACATGGGAACACCATGCCCTGTAAGTTCCCCTCTGGGCCACTCACCATCCTGACTTAGAATTATATCCCCGTTCCATCACTGTCGCTGGGTCAAAATCCTGGAATTCCCTCCCTAAGGGTATTGTGGGTCAACCACAGCACATGGACTGCAGCGGTTCAAAAAGGCAGCTCACCCCCACCTTCTCAAGGGGCAACTAGGGACCAGCAAGAAATGCTGGGCCCAGCCAGTGATGCCCACATCCCATGAGTGTATAATAAAAGTATTTCTTATGTTTGTGCTTTTTAAAATTGTGAATAGAAATGAGAACAAACTGTTTTAAAGGCAGTGATTTAAAGAATTGCTGCATGTTGTGAAAAGTAAGTAACCTATCCTTAAAGGCAAACAGCCATTTGGACACGCAGGGATTAAAGTACTTCCAGGTGAACTGGGTCTGACAAGTTGTTTACAGATTCGAGCTGGCTAGTAACTAGAAGTCGATTGGTCTATGAACTAGTGTCCAGTTATCAATGACAAAGACATTTTACCTGCCAACAGCCATGTTATTGGTTCTTGGGTTACTGAGCAGCTTGGGACGGGGAACAAGAAGCAGAGGGAAGTGATCAGATGTGCACCAGCTCAGAAGATGTGTCTTTGTTCTCTGCAGTTAAAACCCAGTTTAAACCTGAAAGAAACCAGTTTATCTTTCTTTCAGCAGCTGTTGTAAGCTGTGACATTTAAATGATAAGTCCAAGTCCTTTTATAAATGAAACCAGCCACCGTGTGCCTTTTACAAACCGGTGGAACCTTCCGGAAAAGGAAAGCTGCAAAGGAACCTTCAGATCAACTGGAACTAACTCAACAGACTTTGTGACAATGACTAGTGAACCATTTCTCTTGTTTCCCTTCTGTCCATGTTGTTTCCCCATCTGTTTCTGCCTGTCTGTGTTTGTAAGGAGAACTTTATGAGAAGGTTAGAGTTTAAATTAGTCATGTTATATGCTAATGGTGTATAGCTGTTTACTTGTAGCTAGAGTCTAATAACTTGTAATAAATAGTAAGTCTTGTTAAATACAGAAACCTGGTTCATGCTTTCTATTAACCTGGGTCTGAAACTCAGGCAAATTGGGGAATTGTTGTACTCATTTTAAAATCTGTAAGTGCTGCGTTGACCCTCGGAGTAACAGTGATTGATTTCCAGTACGCTCCCCCAGGGAACTGTAACACAATTTTAATTCATACCACTTTTGTTTGTCATCAGGGAGCCGTGGATTTTATTACTAAATCTCGTTTTTTGAAGGAATATACTGTGACTGTGGCCAAACTGTCTCCTCTTTCAAAGTTAAATGAGGAGGTGATGGCCCATCGATATTATCACTAAACTAATCCAGAATCTCAGGTAATGTTCTGGGAACCCTGGTTTGAATCCTGTCATGGCAGATGGTGGAATTTGAATTCAATAAAAAATTCTGGAATTAAGAATCTAATGATGACTGTGAAACCATTGTTGATTGTCAGGAAAACCCATCTGGTTCATCAATGTCCTTAAGGGAAGGAAATCTGCCATCCTTACCTCGTCTAGCCTACGTGACTCCAGACCCATAGCAAATGTGGTTGACTCTCAACTGCTTTCTGAATTGGCCAAGCAAACCACACAGTTCAAGGACAACTGGGGATAGACAATAAATGCTGGCCCAGCCAGTGACGTCCATGTTCCACAATTGAATAAAAAATAGTAGCCATTTGTTCAGCTTCTGTTTCTCCTGCTAATGTTCGACTCCAAGTTATTCAACACAGATTCATTCTTAGGTTTGTTTATCCTTGAAACATGAGAGTCACTGACCATCATTGGTGAACAGCCCCACCTCTGACCTTACAATGGAGGGAGGTCATTGATAAAGCAGCTGAAGTAATAAACAATCGTTGGGTTGTTGTGGTGCAGTGGTAGTGTACCTGCCTCTCAGCCAGGGAGCCCAGGCTCAAGTCCCAGCTGCACCAGAAGTAGAGAATAATATCCCTGCACAAGTTCAACATTTCAGGGCAGCAGCAGAAATCCAGCTCACAGCTGCTACCATCGTTTCCCGAAAACAGCAGTGGTCAGACCTGACCTTGTGGACCAGTTGGAGGATGCTCAGGTATGCAGCGGGATCTGGCCTGGACTGAATTTCATATTGGCCCCAGGATCCTGCACCACCCACAGGAGTCTGTACCTCTCCACCCTGAGCCACCTCATGGCAATGCCCTCCATGTTGTGGCACCTCGCAAAGAGACTGTTTTTTGTACAGACTGCTAGTGCACACCATCCACCTCGACTCTTCCATTTGCGGCACAGAAACACCTCGGCATGGTATACACACGGACCGTGGAGGGGGCCCCCTCTTCCATGGCTATGTGTGAATCCGGGCATTCTTTTAGAGGGAGAATATGGTGTTCACTAATGCTCTCGATGCCTTTAGGGAGAGGTGGGCACTGTGGGGGGGTGGAGTGCTTTGTTTCCCTCTCCGACTCCATGCTAATGTAGCCCCTTCATGGGCTCCCTACCCCACTCCTCCCTGATCACATTTGATGGTCTGCATTGACCATGGTGGGCTTTGCTTGTCAATACCCAACTGGATACACAGATAGTAGGAACTGCTGATGCTGGAGAATCTGAGATAACAAGGTGTAGAGCTGGATGAACACAGCAGGCCAAGCAGCATCAGAGGAGCAGGAAGGCTGACGTTTCGGGCCTAGACCTGCCACAGGTGGTGTGTTAGTGGTGGCTCAGTAGATTTTCAAGAAAACGATCCAAATAAAAGGCACGTGATTTTGGTCATGGGTGGGTGGGGGGAGGTGGCGGGGGTTGCTCAGTTGTGTATGATCACACGCCTGGGTAGAAAAGTAGTCAAGCAGACCCCAGAGCTCTCATGGCACAGCGGTAGTGTCCCAACCTCTGAACCAAAAGGCCCATCTGCTCCGTAGGTGTGTAATAACATTTCTGAACAGGTTGATTAAAAAAACAGTAGTTCAGTTGAATCTAGTCAATATTTTCTGTTAATTTGAGTTTATCAAACCAGAAAATCAGTGTTTTGGAACAAGTTGATTAAATCTTTCAGTTTTGTTACAAGCTGGTGGGCAGTGGGGCTCAAGGATCCCGAGTTTCCGTGACAAGCAGCTGCCCCTGTTTTGGCTCTACCGCCCCAGGGGTAAGTAAGGAGGAGCAGCAGGGCTGCTTCTGCCTTTGCTGTTCCTGGTGCCCAGGTCAATGCCAGGTCATGTCCAGTTTCATTAATTTTCCTTACTTGTGGTCAGAGGACTGTGGGTCTGGAGTCACATGTAGGTCAGACCAGGAAGTACAGCAGATTTCCTTCCCTAAAGGACACTTGTGAACCAGATGGGCATTTACAACAATCAATAAGAGCCTCATGTCCACTGCAGCCAGTTTTCTTTCATATTTGCAGGTTAATTAATTATTTGAATATAAAAGTCACCAGCTGCTGTAGGGTCACTGGAGTGACTGTTTGTTCAGGAATGCATTCACCTTCCAGCTTTGCCACATTCCGGAGACTGGGAACTCCAGCCTTCTCTTCCAGCGACCCCCCAGCCCGATCCATACGGAGGGGGACGGGGGCAATCTGAAACAGTGGGAGGGGATTCACTGGCTAGGGGTCAATAGCACAGACTGGATGGGCCGATTCGTCACTCTGCACTGACGGAGCTGCCTTTGGTCTCGTGCAGCCATTCCCAGTGGCTCCTAGGTGGAATTGCACAGCTCTCAGGGAAGAAGCCTTCAACAACTGGGAGCTGGGACCATGTCTGCTGCTCGATAGCAGCAGACAGCCAAACCTGCCTCCCTCAGGGAGACAGCAAAATCTCCCACATTTAAACACAGAATCTGCCAGTTCCTGTCATATTCAGGAAACAGCTGCACAGACACACCTGAGAACCACGAGAATGATCCCAAAGTCCCGGACAGAGCAGCAGAGACAACACACTCAGTACAAATTATAGCAGCAGCTCAGCAAGATGAAGACAATCACTTTCCAAACTGTTACTAATCAACAAACTTTGGAGCCAACTTGTACACAGCAAGATCCCAAACACAGCAAGTTCAAATCAAGTTGATAATCTACAACAGTGATACTCACTGAGGGGAAATAGTGACCACGAAAACCAGGCCGATCCCCTCTTCATCTTCCAGACAAAGCCACTCAGTCTATAACAGAAATTGAGCAGGACACAGCTCACAAATCAGCTTCAAAATAAATACTTCACAGTGAGGCATTCCCTCAGCACTGACCCTCCGACAGTGCCCACTCCCTCAGCACTGATCCTCCGACAGTGCCCACTCCCTCAGCACTGACCCTCCGACAGTGTCCCCGCCCTCAGCACTGACCCTCCGACAGTGCGGCGCTCCCTCAGCACTGACCCTCTGACAGTGCGGCACTCCCTCAGCAC
>NW_025980713.1:0-5585 GCF_021869965.1 Rhincodon typus | reverse complement strand
ATACCTGACCATCTTACTGAGGGACCACACAGCTCAGTGTGGGAGGGGGTCAGATCTGACCATCTTACTGAGGGACCACACAGCTCAGAGTGGGAGGGGGTCAGATCTGACTATCTCACTGAGGGACCACACAGCTCAGTGTGGGAGGGGGTCAGATCTGACCATCTTACTGAGGGACCACACAGCTCAGTGTGGGAGGGTGGTCATACCTGACCATCTTACTGAGGGGCCACACAGCTCAGTATGGGAGGGGGTATATCTGACCATCTTACTGAGGGACCACACAGCTCAGTATGGGAGGGGGTATATCTGACCATCTTACTGAGGGACCACACAGCTCAGTGTGAGAGGAGGTATATCTGACCATCTTACTGAGGGACCACACAGCTCAGTGTGGGAGGGGAGGGGGTAAGCTGCCCACGTTGCTCCTCATTTGCAGGGGTCACCAAACCCTTGTTGCAAGGTCTGTCCCCTCATATTGATGACGTTTATAGTCTGTAGGATGGCCCTTACAATAATTACTGGGGCACTCAGGCTGAGAGGTCTGGGCATTGTAAAGTCTACTTCCTACTCCCGGTTACAGTGTGACTGTCACTGTGGGAGTGTTGGGTGTTTACAAAGGGATGTCAAACCCATGTGCCCATTCCATCTGCGTTTCCATGAGAAGGTCATGAAGTTCCCTGTTGTGGAGTACAGAGCCTCTGGGATCTCCCTGATATTATCGAGCTGGTAAACTGTGATTTGTTCACAATGGTACCTGAACCGAGAAGAGTCTGCTGACAAAAAGTATTTAAGGCCTTGATCGACTCAAAGTCCGCTGGCAGTTCCATTCTTGCTCTGCTCTGAGACTGTAGGACCACTTACAAGAGGGGGCAGTGTTCTGTAAGCAGTCTCTCGGTGAAGTGTAGCTGATCACAGTGCTCCTGGGTTGGATCCAGGTCGGGCAAGGGCTTGGAGAAGACCCTGAGGTGGGCATGGCCTTTGTTCAGACCTGTCAGCCTTCGCCGCCCCCTCTCTCCCTCCACCTGCACCCCCGTCCCCACCCCAACACCACGAACAGTTTGCCCTCTTCACTGCTTCTGACAGTGTAGCCTGTGACTGTATCCCTGCCCCCACCGCCACTGACTATTCTCAGAAAGCTTATCAGCTCTGTGGGCATCACAAGCAGAGATTGGCATCCATTGGTTGACAGGGATTAGGAGTGAATTTTCCTCACCTCATCCCTACCCTCAACCCAGTGGTGCTGAGGCCAAAGTCGGCGTTCTCAAATACTGGCTCGCATTAGCGGGCATCAAGTCTGGTACTATCTGGCCTCTCCGTGGAGTGGGAGACAGTAGGAGTGCTATTTCGATAACTACATGGCAGAGAATATGGAGCTATTGCAAGAGCAAATTGTATGGAGTCAGGTTCCTGGTGAAAATCTCTGTCTACCCAGCACTGGCATTTGTCTGAAGAGGTCATGGAGACTTGCTGGACTCTCTGTTCATTAAAGGGCAGGATATCCTTTAGTTGGAGTCAATGCCTCAATTTTCCAAAACAGAGAAAAGAACATCCAGGTCTAGTAGCTCAGTTTGGTACAAAGTTGATTAACTTGTGTACTGTTTTCTGCTCCCTGGCCCCAAGCAGAATAAAATCACCTGGCTGAAGCCCTACAAAACCTCATTGTACACGGACTCTTCAAAGTCATCGAAGTTTGTAATTGTAGCCAAATCTGTCAGTGAATCTACATTAAAACCTCAGCCCTCTTACAGGACTCCCGAGACTGAGGAGGGAGGAGAAAGGCTTTGAAACAGATGAAAGCTTAATCCTCCCCGAGGTCTATCAAAAGACGGAAATGTACAACATGTTTCTCAGCATATGCCAAAGAGTTTATCTGATTAGATTACATCCATCCTACTGAGGCACTGTGCCCCAACTTGCTAGCTGTGTGACAGCGAGAATCTTAGAGGTTGGGAAATTCTGGCCGGTTTTGTTGGGACACCTGTCCCCAGTTGGTCCCACCGAAGGGCGACAATATTGTTTCTCTCGCCATCCCACTCCCCCCACACCCCCCAACACCCCACCCTGTGTCACTGCCACAACAGGCCCCTCAAAACATACAGATCAATCACTCCAGGTGCCGGAAATCTGGAATTTTTAAAAACAAACACACACAGGACAGGAAATGTCCAGCGAACACTCCGCACGCCTGGTGAGAGAGTTGATGGTTGGAATCCTTCAATTGGGTGAGGAACTGGATTAGACCATTCAGCCCCTTCGATCTGTTCCACTTGTTCCACTAAATAGAGTCACAGAGTCATACAGCGCGGAAACAGGCCCTTCGGTCCAACCAGTCTGTGCCGACCCAAACTAAACTAGTCCCAGCTGCCTGCGCTTGGCCCATATCCCTCCAACCATTTCTTATTCATGTACTTAAGTCTTTTAAATGTTGTAACTTTACCCACATCCACCACTTCCTCTGGCAGTTCATTCCACACACGAACCACTCCCTGTGTAAAACAGTTACCCCTCATGTCTTTTCTAAACCTTTCTCCTCTCACCTTAAAAATATATAGCCCCTGGTCTTGAAAGTCCCCACTCTAGAGAAAAGACACCTCCCATTCACCTTATCTGTACCCCTCTTGATTTTACAAACCTCTATAAGATCACCCCTCAATGTCCTATGCTCCAGGGAAAAAATAGTCCCGGCCTCTCCTTATAAGTCAAACTTTCCATTCGCGGCAACATCCTCGTAAATATTTTCTGAACCCTCTCCAGTTTAATTATATCCTTCCCATAACAAGGAGACCAGAACTGCACACAGTATTCCAGAAGAGGCCTCACCAACATCCTGTACAACCTCATCATATCATCCTAACTCATATCATCCCATACTCAATGGTCTGAACAATGAAGGCAAGTGTGCTAAACACCTTCTTAAGCACTCTTCTTGCCTGATCTAACACTAGACTCTTGCCTTCCTTTCGTAATCTTGAATTATTAATCCAGAGACCCAGGTAATGTTCTCAGGATAGTAGGAAGTGCAGATACTGGAGAATCTGAGATAACAAGGTGCAGAGCTGGATGAACACAGCAGGCCAAGCAGCATCATAGCAGCAGGAAGGCTGACGTTTCGGGTCTAGGCCCTGCTGTGTGCATCCAGCTCTATACCTTGTTATCTGTAATGTTCTAGGGACCTGGGTGCAAATCCCACCATGGCAGATAGTGGGGTTCAATAAAAAACCGGAATTGAGTCTAAAGATGATTGTGAATCATTGTCGATTGGCAGGAAAAACCCATCTGGTTCACTAATGTCCTTTAGGGAAGGAAACTGCCATCCTTACCTGGTCTGGCCTACATGTGACTCCAGGCCCACAGCAATGTGGTTAATGTTTAGTAAGTACATGAATAAGAAATGTTTGGAGGGATATGTTCCAAGCGCAGGCAGCTGGGACTAGTTTAATTAGGGACGGGCAACAACTGGGCCGTTGACAGGCACATCCTGTTAGTGAATAAACAAAAACACCCCTTTGCAACAGAAACCGATCCGTGGCAACATACTGCAGTGGTTTGAGATGCGAAACATAAAGTGGAAAACGCTGGAGAAACTCAGCAGGTCTGGCAACATCGGTAGAGAGAAGCACAGAGTGAATGTTTCAGATCGATGAGCTTTCACTGGAACTGGAGAAGTTAGCGATTTGAAATCAAATGCACAGACTGGGCGTCTATTAGTCTCAATTTTATAATATGCTGTTAGCCTTGTTCATTTTGGATGAAAATGGTGGAGATTGGCTACTACTAATGCCACCTAGAGGTGGGGAAAGGAACACACAGGTACAAAGCAGAGTCCATCACCATTCGGAAGTGCGTACAATCAGAGCGAGGGGATTGCAGTAACAGGGATATGATCGAAAATAATTAAAGCAACAGATACAGCAATCAAAATGCACAGGCACCATAGTTCTATCATGGATGTAATGAACAGCAAAATGTCCCAGTGCGGGTCTACCCCTGCCCCCAACCCCCTATCCCCCACCTCCCCTCCCATTCCCGGTGCATGCCTGGCCCCTGACCTCATTGCCAGCCTCCCCCCAACCCCCAACGCCCCACCACCCCACTAACTCTCTTCCAGTTGGGGCTAGGAGTCAATTTAAAATTTCAAACCAGAGGGCTTGGCCTGCTGTCTTCATCCAGCTCTGCACCTTGCTGTCTCTTACTCTCCTTTTGCTGGTCGAGGGTTTTAAAGGATATCGAATCAAGACAGGTGAATGACGCTAAGGTGGAGATCAGTCAGGATCTAATCCAATAACGGCTCAAGAAGCTGATTGACCTCCTCTTGTTTTCCTCAGAGCAGAGAAGGCTGGGGCAGACGAGGGGAGGAGAACTTGGTTCAGGTACACAAAATTCTGAGGTGCATTGACAGGGCGGATACGGAGGCTTAGTTGAGGGGTCCACAACGAGGGGATGGGTACAGATTTAAGGCAAGGAGCTGGAGGTTTAGAGGGAATTCAAGAAAATATCTTTTCACCCAGAAGATGCTGAGTATCTGGAACTCACTGCCACAAAAGGGTGGGAGAAGCGGGAACCTTCAAGATTCTTAAGAAATAGTTTTATGAGCGCTTGAAACAAGGCCCAGGAGGACGGGATTATAATTAGCTATAAGAAGAGTTTGGACAAACTTGGATTGTTTCCACTAGAGCGTCGGAGGCTGAGGGGTGACCTGATAGAAGTATGTGAAATTACGAGAGGTGAGGATAGGGTGGGATAGTTGGCGTCTTTTTCCCAGGGTGGAAATGTCAAATGCTAAGGAGCATTGGTTTAAGGTGAGTGGGGAAATGTTTCAAGAAGACGTGCGAGGAAATTTTTTTACACAGAAAGTAATAGGTCCCTGGTACGCACTCCCATGGGAGCGGTGGAAGCAGGTATGCTTGCAATGTTTAAGAGACGTTTAGACAGACACATGAAGGTGTAGGGAATAGAAGGATGTGGACCATGTGCAGGTAGATGGGATTAGTTTAGAATGGCAATGGTCAGCACAGACATGGTGGGCCGAAGGGCTTGTGCCTGTACCATATTGTATGTATCTCTAGATGCTTGATGACCAGCATGGAAACAATGGGCCAAAGGGCCTCTTTCTGTTCTGTTCTATGGCCCTGCAGGTGTAGGCCTGGGCTTCTAGTGGATTCTGGAGCCCATGATGCTCCCTCTCGTGGTGCGAATGTGCAACTGCAGGTGTAATCTTCTCCAGCAACATTAGTGCAATTGTAACAAAAACAGAGATTGCTAGAGAAACTCAGCATGGCTGGCAGCAGCGATGGAGAGAGAAACAGAGTTAACATTACAAGTTCAGTGACCCTTCTTCAGAACTGACAATAGGTAGGAAAAAGGGGTTATTTATGCAGATGACAGGGGAAAGGCTTGAGCAGACGGACGGAGACAGAGCACAGACATGCAGACAAAGGGATGGATGATGGTAAGCCAAGGAAAGAGAAACACTGATAACGGGGACCATGAATAGGTGAGAGTGGGTTAACCAGTGCTGAAGCAGCCCACATGATGACAGTGACCGGATGTGGAAATAGGTAACAAACTGTATAACAGCTGTG
>NW_025980712.1:2466-5586 GCF_021869965.1 Rhincodon typus | reverse complement strand
GAGATTTTTGATTTCTGAAGTGGTTATCTCACTGAAATAAGCATTTTAGTCCAACCAGCGTCCAAAGTTAGGTCCTTTGGTGAAGTTGAGATTTTTGACATCTGAAGTGCATATCTCCCTCAGATAATCATGTTAGTCAAACCAACATCAAAACTTGAGTCATTTGGTGAAGTTCAGGTTTTGGTATTCTGAAATGCTTATCTCACTCAAATATGCATGTTACTCAAAACCACATCAAAAGTTGAGTCATTTGGTGAAGTCGAGATTTTTGTCTCCTGATATGCTTATCTCACTCAAATAAGCATGTTCGTCACACCATCATCAAAAGTTGAGTGCCTTGGTTTAAATTAAGATTTTTGTCTTCTGCTATGTTTCTATCTCTGAAATAAGCACGTTAGTAAAATCAACATGAAAAATTGAGTAATTTGGTGAAGTTGAGATGATGATCTTCTGAAGTGCTTAATTTACTGAAAAAAAGCATGTTAGTCAAACGAACATAAAAAATTGTGTCATTTGATTAAGTTCAGATTTTAATCTTCTCATTTGCTTAACTCGCAGAAATAAGCATTTTAGTCTAAGCAGAATCAAAAATCAAGTCATTTGGTGAAGTTCAGATTTTTGGCTTTTGAGGTGCTCAACTCGCTGAAATAAGCATTTTAATTTAACCAGCATCAAAAATTGAGTCATTTGGTGTGGTTCACATTTCGGTCTGCTGATGAGCTTAACTGGTTGAAATAACATTTTTTTTTTCCAACCAGTATCAAAAGTTGAGTCATTTGGTGAAGTTGAGATCTTAGCAGTCTGAAGTGCTTAAATCGCTGACATAAACATGTTTGTCAAAGCAACATCAAAACTTGCGTAATTTGGTAAAGTTCAGAATTTTGTTTTCTGAAGTGCTTATCTTACTGAAATAGGCATGTTAGTCAAAACAGCATAAAAAATTAAGTCATTTGGTGAAGTTGAGATTTTTAACTTCTGAAGTGCTTATCTCACTCAAATAATCTTATTAGTCAAACCAACATCAAAACTTGAGTCATTTGGTGAAGTTCAGATTTTGGTCTTCTGATGTGTTTATCTGAGTGAAAGAAGCATGTTAGTCAAAACAGCATAAAAAAATTAAGTCATATGGTGAAGTTCAGATTTTGGTCTTCTGAAGTGCTTATCTCACTCAAATATGCATGTTTTTCAAAACAACATCATAAGTTGAGTCATTTGGTGAAATCGAGATTGTTCACTTCTGAAGTGTTTATTTCACTGGAGGAAGCTTGTTAGTCAATCCAACATCAAAATTTGAGTCATTTAGTGAAGTTCAGATTTTGGTCTTCTGAAGTGCTTTTCCCACCGAAATAAACATGTTAGACAAAACAGCATAAAAAATGTTGATTGTCTTGTTGAAATTGAGATTTTGGTCTTCTGCTATGTCTATCTCGCTGAAATAAGCTCGTTAGTCAAAACAATATCAAAAGTTTTGGCATTTGGTGAAGGTGAGATATTGATCTTCTGAAGTGCTTAACTCGCTGAAATGAGCATGTTAGTCAAACTGGCATCAAAAATTGACTCATTTGCTACAGTTCAGATTTTTGGCTTCTGAGGTGCTTGACTCGCTGAAATATGCATTTTAATTCAACCAGCATCAAAAGTTAGGTCATCTGGTGAAAGTTAAATATTAGTCTTCTGATATGCTTATCTCGCTGAAATAAGCACGTTCGTCAAAACAACATCAAAAGTTGAGTCATTTTGTGGAGTTGAAATTTTGATCTTCTGAAATGCTTATCTCACAAACAAACATCAAAAACTAACATTTTTGGGAAAGTGAGATATTGGTCTTCTGAAATGTTTATCTGATTTAAATAAGCATGTCAGTCAAAACTGCATTAAAAATTAAGTCATTTGGAGAAGTTGAGATTTTTGACTTCTCAAGTGTTTATGTCACTCAAATAAGCATGTTAGTCTCAACAACATCAAAACTTGAGTCATTTGTTGAAGTTCAGATTTTGGTTTTCGTAAGTGCTTATCTGAGTGTAACAAGCATGTTAGTCTAAACAGCATAAAAAAAATAACTCATTTGGTGAAGTTGAGATTTTTGATTTCTGAAGGGCTTATCTCACTGAAATAAGCATTTTAGTCATACAAATATCAAAAGTTGAGTGTTTTGTTGAAGTTGCGATTTTGGTTTCTGATATGCTTATCTAACTGAAATAAGCACTTTAGTCAAAACAACATCAAAATTTGAGTCATTTGGTGAAGCTGAGATTTGGATCTTCTGACGAGCTTATCTCAAAGAAATCAACATGTCATTCAAACCAACATCAAAAACGAACTCATTTGGTGAAGTTGAGACTTAAGTCTTCCGATGTAATTATCTGAGTGAAATAAGCGTGTTAGTCACAGCAGCATCAATAATTAACTCATTTGATGAAGTTGAGATTTATGAATTCTGAAGTGCTTTTCGCACTCAAATATGCATGTTACTCAAAATAACATCATAAGTTGTGTAATTTGGTGAAGTCGAGATTCTTCACTTCTGAAGTGCTTATTTCACTTTAGGAAGCGGTTAGTCAATCCAACATCAAAATTTGAGTCATTTAGTGAAGTTCAGATTTAAGCATGTTGTCAAAACAGCATAAAATGTTGAATGTCTTCTTGAAGTTGAGATTTTGGTCTTCTTATATGTTTAATGATCGTTGAAATAAGCACATTAGTCAAACGAATATAAAAAAAAAATTGTGTCTTTGGTGAAGTTCAGATTTTTGGCTTCTGAGGTGCTTAACTCGCTGAAATAAGCATGTTAGTCAAACGAATATAAAAAAATTGTGTCATTTGGTGAAGTTCAGATTTTTGGCTTCTGAGGTGCTTAACTCGCTGAAATAAGCATTTTAATTTAACCAGCATCAAAAGTTAGGTCATCTGGTAAAGGTGAGATTTTAGTCTTCTGATATGCTTATCTCGCTGAAATAAGCACGTTAGTCAAAACAACTTCATCAGCCACTCGTTAATAAACCCTAAAACACAGGAGCCCCAGTGTAAAACCCTGAAATACAGAGCCCCCTGTATATATACACTAAAACACAGATAAAACTAAAGGAACTGCGGATGCAGCAAAATCAGGGACAAAAACAT
>NW_025980712.1:0-2366 GCF_021869965.1 Rhincodon typus | reverse complement strand
TAAAACTAAAGGAACTGCGGATGCAGCAAAATCAGGGACAAAAACATATTTACTGGAAAAGCTCAGCAGGTATGGCAGATTGTCCGACACTTTCGCCATCTGCAATCCGACCCCACCACCAAAGACATCTTTCCCACCCCACCCTTATCTGTTTCCTGGAGGGACCATTCTCTCCGTGACTCCCTTGTCCGCTCCACACTCCCCTCCAGCCCCACTTCACCTGGCACTTTTCCTGCAACCACAGGAAGTGCTACACCTGCCCCCATACCACCTCCCTCATCCTTATCCCAGGTCCCTTAAAGACTTTCCACATCAAGCAGATGTTCACCTGCACATCTGCCAACGTGGTATACTGCATCCGCTGGACCCGTTGTGGCCTCCTCTCCATTGGGGAAACCAAGCGGAGGCTTGGAGACCGCTTTGTAGAACACCTACGCTCGGGTCGCACTAAACAACTGCGCCTCCCAATCGCGAACCATTTGAACTCCCCCTCCCATTCCTCAGACGACATGTACATCCTGGGCCTCCTGCAGTGCCACAACGATGCCACCCGAAGGTTGCACGAACAGCAACTCATATACCTCTTGGGAACCCTGCAGCCCAATGGTGTCAAGGTGGATTTCACAAGCCTCAAAATCTCCCCTACCCCCACCGCATCCCAAAACCAGGCCAGCTCGTCCCCGCTTCCCTAACCTGTCCTTCCTCCCACCTATCCCCTCCTCCCACCTCAAGCCGCACCCCCATCTCTTCCCTACTAACCTTATCCCGACCCCTTTACCTGTCCATGCCCCCTGGAATGACATATTCCCTCCGTAACTCCTCACCTACACTCACCTTTACTGGCTCCATCCCCGCCTCTTCGACCTGCCAGGTTCCTCTCCACCTATCTTCTCCTCTATCCATCTTCTATCCCACTCCCCGTCTCTCCCTATTTATTTCAGAACCCCCTACCCCTCTCCGATTTGTCATGAAGGGTCTGGGCCCGAAACGTCAGCCTTTTTGCTCCTATGATGCTGCTTAGCCTTCTGTGTTCATCCAGCTCTGTACCTTGTTGTCTCGGATTCTCGGCATCTGCAGTTCCTACTATCTCTGATTCAATAAAACACAGAGACCTGTGTAAAGAAACCCTAAAGCAGAGGCCCCTGTAAATAATCCAAAACACAGAACACAAACCCTGAACGTTAACTTTTTTTGCCTTCACAAATGCTGCCAGACCTGCTGAGCTTTTCCAGCAACTTTGTTTTTGTTCCTGATTTACAGCATCTGCAGTTCCTTCGGTTTTCAATTAACTGGGCAGTCAGTTCGATCAAATGGTTGTGTATCACATATTTACCAGTCGGATTCAAACACACGGTAGCCGTTCGCTCATGTGGTCACTTGCTTATCTTATAACCTTTGCCCCTGAATATCCTGTGGTCTGCCCTGTTTACTCATAGCGGTTAGCACTTAACAAGGCTTCCGGAGTCTGGCTGGCGTGTCTTTAGTAATACAGGGTCAATCGCAGTAAAATATCTTTTTCTGTGGTTTTTGTGTGACCCTATATCAAAAGCCTCTTTCCTGTTGTAATCAAGATTCTCTTTACCAATGCACCCACAGGCGCTCCATATGATCATTCTCGCGCTCTCATTCATTCATAACTTTAATGACAACTCATTAGCGTACTGTGTCAAAAAACAGCCAGCTTGCCGTACTTTTCACTAACAAAGGGAGAAGAAATTAAAACGTTCCTTCCACCTCATTACTGCCTTTTCACAGTTTGAACCCTTGTTGCGAACAGTGTCCAAACTTGTGTCTGCATCAGAGTCAATCCCTGAGTATGTGTTAATTTTCTAATCTATTCAGAACAATACGATCCCATCCATCGTGTCACACGAAACTATGAAAAATTATAATGTTAATCAGCCCTCAACAAAAGTCTCCCAGGACTTGAATGTCTTGCGGGACATCAAACAAGTTTTCTGCGTTACCACGTCTCTGTTGGATACATATTGAATAGGGTCCGCATTCCCTTTAAGAAAGCTACTCTTAAAATAGCGCTTCCGTGAAATTGAATGAAAGAATGACTAAACCGGCAACAGTGAAATCTCAAGAGCCAGCCGCGGTAGTCAGGCTCCTAAACTTTCTGCTGTCATTAAGTAATTCCCAACCCAGTCAAATCATATAGCGTTGATAAGCTTTCTGGCATTCTCGAACTTTAAAAGAATAAAAGGATCCACACCCTTCATTGCACTGCTTCAAATACCTCAGTCCTGACCCGCTGACAATGAGGCGCTCCCCCAGTCCTGACCCGCTGACAATGAGGCGCTCCCTCAGTCCTGACCCTAGTACAATGAGGTGCTCCCTCAGTCCCGAAACAGTGACAATGA
>NW_025980711.1:0-5586 GCF_021869965.1 Rhincodon typus | reverse complement strand
CTGCTGTGTTCATCCAGCTCTACACCTTGTTATCTCAGATTTTCCAGCATCTGCAGTTCCTACTATCTCTGAAACAAAAATATCTGTTGACCAAAACATACATAAATAGGGATGGCAGGAGCAGAGTCTGAAATGATGCATACAACGCAAACCTCTTCAGTGTCAAGCATCATGAAAGGTGAATTGATTTGTTTGAAGAGTATGTTTATTGCACAGTGTGGAAACAGGCCCTTCAGCCCAACAAGCTCACACCAACCCAATCCATCCCCCTACAACCCACATCCCTGAACGCTACAGACAATATAGCATGGCCAATCCACCTCACCTGTGTGTCTTCAGACTGTGGGAGGAAACCCACACAGACAGAAGGAGAATGTGCAAACTCC
This sequence comes from Rhincodon typus, assembly GCF_021869965.1. NCBI lineage: Eukaryota > Metazoa > Chordata > Chondrichthyes > Orectolobiformes > Rhincodontidae > Rhincodon > Rhincodon typus. The sequence goes on along the minus strand of NW_025980711.1, from coordinate 5,200 downwards.
ACATGGACAGTTGCCTGAGGGTAGAATTGAACCTAGGCCCCTGGCGCTATGAGGCAGCAGTGCTAACCACTGAGCCACTGTGCCATTTCCTTATAACTCCAGATTCAGTAACATTCTTGCAAATCTTTTTGGCACCCTTTCCTTTCGCAGGGTAACCAGAATTGTATGTAGTACGCCAAATGTGGCTTTGCCAATGTCTTGTACAGCTATAACATGATGTCCCAACTCCTGTACTCAATAGTCTGACCGATGAAAGAAACCAAATGCCTTCTTCACCATCCTATCTACCTGTGATGCCACTTTCAAAGAACTGTATATCTGCACTCCTATGTCTCTCTGTTCAATAACACTCCTTGGGGCCCTACCATTAACTGTGTAAGCCCTACCCTGGTTTGTCTTCCCAAAATGCAACACCTTGCATTTATCTGAATTAAACTCCATCTGCCATAACTTGATAAAAAGAAAAGCATAACACAGCATTCAAAGGAAGCATTTTATTTAAGATTCATCAGACAGTGGAAATGCTATTGGTAGAATTTCTAAAGAATGTTAATGTATATAAGATTGATAGATTTTGTCTATTGATCACTTGAAGTTATAATGGGAAAAGAATGGGGGTGATATGAAGGTGGGCTGGAATAGAGGAGAATAATGATAGTAATCAGATTTGTAATTTAGGTTGGTAGAAATAATGATGGAGATTGAGTCTGTCATGACCATGGATTATAATACCATATCTCCTGTGGACACATAAAACTTTAACTAACACATGTTTTTTATTCTTTAAAGGTCATGCAGCCAAAGGTTGATAGTAGACATAAATTTGTGCCTGCCTATTAAGAGAGATTGTGGAATGTCACACTTAATGAGGTGTCAAAGAAGCTTTAAAGAGGGAAAATACAATCCAAACTGAATTTGTCATCTCTTGTGAGTTTCTCGGAATGTGAACATGAAGGTAAAAGGAAAGGCTGCAGTCTGGGTGAGAGACATATTGGTACTTTCTCCCTTTGAATACACAGGAACTGGAGGCAATAGTGACTTTTAACCCTGGTCTTTGTATGTTAATGGCCAGATGTCTTAATATGTGAACTAATGTGTTGTGAGAATCATAGCTTTGAGGGAAAAAAAACAATCTAAACATCTCAGCACTGCAGGTAAAGAAAATGGGGGAGAAAATATTCTAAGTGTTGCCAGTCAGTTACTTTCTAAAAGGCTCAGTAAATCAACCTATAATGACAAGAATCTCAACATCAACTAAAACAAAAACCAAAAGAACTGCGGATGCTGTAAATCAGGAACAAAAACAAAGTTGCTGGACAAGCTCAGCAGGTCTGGCAGCATCTGAGGAAGTTCTGAGGAAGGGCCACCGGACCCGAAACGTTAACTCTGTTTTCTCCTTCACAGATGCTGCCAGACCTGCTGAGCTTTTCCAGCAACTTTGTTTTTGTTCTCAACATCAACTGTTCGACATCAAATCTGAGAACATCCACTGCATCAGCTATAATATTTAACAATGTTCTTTTCACAAAAATTCTATTTAAAAAAAAAAACTTTTAAAAATGTTTTTGGACTCTCTAAACATGAATGTAGCTTGTGCTAGCTTTATCTGCGTCATGGAAAACAATCCCCTACTGCCTTTTGGGTCCCTACTTTGCAATTGCAAAGGGGCTACTCCTATTTCAGGTATGGGTCCTGGACTCCTTTTGCCTATATCAACTGGAAAAATGTTGCAATTCCAGCTTTTAATTAATGTACTTCCTGAACCCCAATCCACTTATTTGAAAATTCTTTAGTTGTTTAGCATTTAAAGAAGCGAGACTGAGTTTCTAAGCATTGTTTTGGTAAGTACAAAACTGGTGCTGAAAAATCAGAAGAGAATAAGATTATTACATAATGAATTCCAATAAGCACGGGCTCAGCAGTAATATAATCATTTTCATTATTCTCTTCCTTAACTTTTCCTTTAGTGATATTGCAAATCTGGATAAAGAGTTTAACTGTCACTTTTCCATCACAAGTTATGTCGTCCCAAAAATTATATGTGATAGCCTAAAAGACAATAGAGATTGAAATTACATGGCAGTTTTGCCAATATCCAGAGGCATGTTAATATAACTGGCATTTGGATAAAAATGCATCATGATGAGCACAGTTTTCAGACTACTGCCCTATTCTCAAAAATGAGGTTAGATATTAACTTTATAATATTTTGTTTGAAGACAAATTAATATTTAAAATAGTATGTTAACTGTTGCTTGCTTTCTTGTTAATAAATCCATCAACAGTTTAGGGAAATTTTGTCAACTTGGTCAGAAAATGCAGAATCATATAATACGAAGTGCCAACTGTAGATCAGTCATTTGTTAAATGATATTAATTGAAGTAATTTAGTTTAGTGGTACATCATGTGCTGTAAGGCCAAACACGGCTTCTTTTTGCTTCAACATCAGTTAAGAATATTTGCTAATTCAATGGCTTTGGTGTCAAAATGTTGACAATAGAAAAGAAAACATCCAGAAATGTTGATGTTTAATGGACTGTTCATTTCCATTTTGTAAAAATAAAGTAGATAGTTTTATTTAAATAAGCCCTAAAGCACTGAACTGTTTGCTTAACAGTTCCTTTCTGGTGCTCAGTGGAATTAATTGATAGATTTGCAAAGACTCACAAAATTTATATGAATATATATTTAAAAAGGGGCAATAATTCATTCCAGCTGTCATTGCTGCAAAATCTGAATTCATTTTGAATGTGGCTATTGCATGACTGAGATGATTTAAGGAGATAATACAATTTTCCACTTGTCATTTAAAGAATTTAATCTATGACTCTTCCATTAGTTTTTTGAAAACACTTGTGGAGTACACTCTTACAAATTAATCATAAATACTTAGCTCATAACTTGAAATGCTAAACCCAGAGACAGGAACTCCTCCAGAATGGTTCCCGATAACCTTAACAAGTCACTGTTCTGACTAGCAGTAGTAGAATGAAGGGAACAGCTCTATGACTGGCCCAAGCCTTTCAATCCAGATATCTGCTTAAATTTGAATGGAACAACACACATTAATCATCTAAACATCTTTCTTTGGTCATCTTTCAACCCTTGCTCAAACCTTAAGATTCAACTGGGTTGGACCAATTCAACCATTGGGAGAGAGATGTTAGAGTATTCAACAAAGTTAGAGTTTTTAGATGTGAGAAACTTTCCACCTCCAACTGCCTGCAACCCTCAGCCCTGTGGGAGTTCAAGCTGAGGAGAGCGCACCAAGTCACATGCAGCATGTCTGGGCCCTTCAGCTACAAATCCTTTTGAGATTGCCTCACCAAACCTCGAAGGCCAACAGGCTCCGTTGTAGGACAGGCTCCCCACCCAGCTGTAAACCCTGCAACTGGTTGAAACATAATTGGACAGACTGCATGAAAAAGACCTTCTGAGGGGCTCACAGATGCAGTAGGAGAAACGTCACTGTAAATACATTCTCCCATGTTTAAATACATTTTCACTTTCCTCATCAGCTGTGTTAGCAAGAGTCATTTTAGCCGTAACTGCATGAAGATACAGAGCCAATATCCATAGCAGTACATGATTTTGATGGTCCAAGTTGCAAAGGATGCAGGCTAAGTAGGCTTAAACGGTGATTGCTACTTTAGCAACAAGGATCAACCTTTCCAGGCTACAATACATTGCTTATGCATTACAACTTTAGTGGTATTGATTTGTAATATTGCATTATATGATCAAGAGATTTTGGGACCAGGATCTGAACTCCACACGGCGGGCCAATGCATTCAGTTCAATCGTAGCATTTAGTGTTCACAGGTGTCTTTCGTTTGTACTGTGTGGGTGTCTATTTAAAATTATTGCCCTTTGAACAACCTCATCGCACAAAAGTGGAGCCTGGTCTGGCACAGAATGAAACACTAACTCCACCTAGTTACAGCCATTTTTATCTCCATTGCGCAGTTTGCGCTTTGGCTGGTAATAGAAGGAAAACCAATCATGTTTCATGGAGTCAGTCATAGAGGCAGTCTCTCAGTTCTAGTGACCATATTCTTTCCTGGTTTCCTGCCTGTCAACCCCCTTGGCTCGGATATTTCCCATGTTCCCATCAGCCCAATTATTTAACTATTCTTTTTCTCACTTCATTCCCAGAGCCCCAGGCCTACTGTGTCATCATGCCAAACATAGAATTATACAGACTATGAAAGCCAAAGTAGTGTTGTCATTGGCCCTTCTCTTCCTGGGATACTCCTTCCCCTCCAATGCTCCCTACCTTGAGATACCACCCTTTCCAATTGTCATTCACTCCATAATCCTGCATGCTGCCTCCACTCCCCACAGTTAACTTCCCAACCACAGCTGTGCCTCCTAATAGCATCCCCTTGACTTTAGGAGGACAGAGCCCTAGAATGGATAGTGGGTCATTCCCTCGACCAACACAAACTGATAGCCCGAGCAGATGACTGTCCAAACGCTGACTGATCCTTGTGTAAGTCCCTGACTGATTTATCACAATGCCCCAAACTGGCTGACCTGAACCTACAGGATAACCACTGCCCCCTACCAGGCCCATTACTACATGAAATCCCTAACCCTGACCAACACAAGCAGCTGGCTAGCCATGTCCAAACGCCCAGAATGTGAGTGGAGACTGCCCTTGACTCACTGTGCTGGCACTCCCTGACTGAAGGCTGGCTTCCTGACTTGACTGAGGACCACTCACATGAGCCTTTGGGAGATGGAAATTCGATTGAAACATATTCAGAGTATTTGTCACATACACAGCGAGCACATGGAGCAAATGTGAGACTGGTGTAGCAAATAACATGTTCACCCTCTTGACTGATCACTGCTGACAACTATGACAAACCACCTAGCTCTGTGACTATGCTGAAAAGCAAGGCAATACAGAAGTGCTGTGAGCCTTTACGTTCTAGCTCTGACAGCAAAAGGCAAAATACAAGGCCACACAGAGATGCTGTAAGCATCTAAATATGCACAATGGAGTGAGCTTTAAGAACCAACTAAGAAGCCCTGAGATGAACCTTGACTGAATCTAAGAGATGGCTGCTTGCCCCTGAACAGTGTCCTGGCAGCAGCATTACTGTGATTCGTACTGGTCTGCTCCAAAGCAAAGAACTGAAATGCTGAGATAGCAGGAACTGCAGATGCTGGAGAATCAGTTAACATCTCTGT
>NW_025980710.1:0-5586 GCF_021869965.1 Rhincodon typus | reverse complement strand
CTCCACTGTCAGCGCAGGGCTGAGGGAGGGCTCCACTGTCTGCACAGTACCGAGGGAGGGCTCCACTGTCAGTGCAGTGCTGAGGGGATCACTCTGCAGTAAACGCAGTGCTGAGGGATTGCTCCAATGTCAAAGTTACTGGACTTAAATTCCTAATTGTTCTGAAGCAGAGGTGTGATTCCAGTCGTATCTGACTGAAGAGCCACAGAAACAAAAATATACTGGAATCTCAATCCGAATAAATCAGACAAGTTCTGGTGACCAATCAGCTCAGTTTGCATGTCCACATCTGACTATAGTGACACCCGACAATATTCAACATAAATCTTTCAGTGATCAGGGCAGGAGAGGGCAACACAGGGTGGTATGGTGAAGGGGGAGGGCGAGTCAGAAATAAATATCAATATTTTGTGGAGTGTTCATTGATTCATGAAGCCAGGTTAAAGACTCCTCAAAATTTCAAAAATATTCAGCATGGCTGAGCCTTTACTGACAGCCTCGAGTGAGCTCACTCTGGAGCTCTGGTCAGATTGCTGAAGACAGAGAAACAGGCACAGCAAGTACTACACTAAGTCAGAATTCTAAACAATTGCAGGAGCCTCAATATAGCACGCTGATGACTCAATGTGCAGTTGGCCTAAGAAGAAGGTCAAGTTAATTTAGCAGTGAAAGCAACTTCCTTGTGCATTTATGAAGAAGGGTCCTGACACGAAACGTCAGCTTTCCTGCTCCTCTGATGCTGCCTGGCCTGCTGTGTTCCTCCAGCTCCACACTGTGTTATCCCTGACTCCAGCATCGGCAGTTCCTACTATCTCTTCCATGTGGATTAAATGTGGCATCTGCTAAATTGGTTATCTCTGTGCCTGCTTCTTGCCCATAAAAAGGGACTGAACTGTGTTAATTTTTGACGTAGAATCATGGAATAGAATCTCTACAGTGTGGAAGCAGGCCATTCAGCCCATTCTGACCTCCAAAGAGCATCCCATCCAGACTCACCACCCCTACCCTATCCCTGTAACTCTGTGTGTCCCATGGCTAACTCACTTAGCCAGCAACATCCCTGGACATTATGGGCAATTTAGCATGGCCAATCCACCCTAACCTGCACATCATTGGCTGGGAGGTGGAAACCAGAGCACCCGGAGGAAGCCCACACAGTCATGAGGAGAATGCACAAACTCCACACAGTCACCCAAGGGTGGTGCTGAACCCATGTCCCTGCTGCTGTGAGGCAGCCGTGCTAACCACTGAGCCACTGTACCCCCCCAGTAGCTGTCTGTTGGATGAAATCCTTTTCTGATGGATGACAATAGAGCACACAAGAGACTTATCCTGGTGTACAGGTCAATAATTTGTCCCTTATCCAATATCCCTTCAACAGCCTGGCTATTTATTTATCTCACTGCTGTTAGCGTGTCTTTCTTTTCTTACCTTAGTTACCACTTATTGGTACACTTTTGTACATAATGCAATGATGATACTTCAAAAGTCCTTTGAAGCACTTTGAGATTCCCTGGTTACTTCTGTTTAAACCTATGTTCTTTCTTCAGTGATTTTGCTTGTGCTATTTCATTTACGGGTGGTTTAAACTAATAGCCACATGCTTTACTCTTTTGGGAACCCTTTCATTTTTAGTGCAAGTTCAAAAATATTACTTGAAATAATTATTGATGAGGTAATTGAGACGAGCATAATAAACTGAAGATTAAAATGTATACATATTTTGCAGATCATTAATCTTAATTCTAGGCAATAAAAGGGCTAAGTGTTAATGATACAGTTAGCTTGATCTTAATGAAAAGATATTCTATCTCTTCATCTCATGTAATAGTTCTTGTCTCATCCACTAGTTTTACAGCATGACATTGCATGGCCTGAAATCATTACACTCAGAAATCTGATTATTTTCGATTATTTTAACACCCACTTTCAATTTCCCAGCACTATAATAACGACTAAAATGACCCCAAAGCTTTCATTGCTGTTTGAAATTTAACTGTATCACAAAAGATTTTGCAGGTCCTTTGGCTTTCAAAACTGACTTCTTTAAACTTTTGTTGTTTAAGAGAGAATGGTAAGATAGAGATGTTCACAATGGTATGGAGTTTTGGTAGCACAGATGGGGAAATACTATTTTGATTGTCAGGGGACTTGGTAACCAGAAGAGTCTGAAGAGTCATTTAGACTCGAAACTTGCTCTCTCCCTCTCCATGGATGCTGCCTGTTGTTTTCGGCATCCGTGTAGAGTTGACATTTAAGGTGAAGAGACCATCTAACATTCAAGCCAGTCATCAACACAGTCAAACCGACCAGAGACAATGTGTCCGGTACAAGAACCAGAAGACAGCAAGATTGCTGAGCTAACATCATCTGTCAATTCTCCTTCTGCACAACACAACCCGAGAGAACACGTGGAGGGGTCAAATCCCGAACTCGTCCAAGGGAGCTAAGAACATGTTCACGGGGACTAACAAAATCTTTATAAATGGAAACTAAGGTCAGAGGTTTGGTGGAGGTAAATATACTGGTAAAATCATAGATTTGGAGAGGTGCAATATAATGGGAGAATCAGAGACTTGGGGTAGATGCAACTTAATGGGGCCGATGTAGTTTAAGGAATCACATCTGACTGTGTGACATGCATATATGACATGGAGCTAAGAACAAATTCATGTGCATTAACAAAGTCTTTGTAAAAAACAATTGAAGTCAGAGGCTAGGAGAGGTGTAATATACTGGGTAGAATCAGAGGCTTGTGGAGGTGTAATAGCTTCTTTAGCAAATTACCATTTACCCATGTCTTCTGGTTACCAACTCTCACAACAATCAAAATAACATTTCCCGTCTATGCCATCAAAATTCTATACTATCGTGAACATCTCTATTAAATCTTACTATTCTCCTTACTTAAACAACAAAATTTAAAGAACTCAGTAGTGAAAGCCAAAAGACCTGCAAAATCTACATCAAAGTTATTTTTGTGATACAGTTTAATTTCAAATAGTGCTGGAAGCTTTAGGATCATTTTAGTTATTATTATAGTGCTGGGAAATTGAAAATTGGTGTTAAAATAATCAAAAGCAATATACATCATCACAAGAACTGATACAGTTACACATTATCTCCTCTTTTGCAGCTTTGTGGCAAAATGAAGCCTCAATAAGACTTTTTTTTTAGCAAAGGAAATCTTTTCCATACTTTAACAATAATGAGGAGCACAACACAATTGATCTCACGAATATTATATGATGAAAAGTCTTGACTTGATCTGAAACATTAACTCTGAGTCTCTCACCACAGAAGCTGCCAGATCGACTGCATTTCTCCAGAAATTTTTGTTTTTGTTTCAGATTTCCAACATCTGCAGTATTACAATTTATAAATAAAGAGAGCTTAATAATGAGTTATTATAATCCAGATTGCACTACTGGAAGCAGATTCAAAGGAGAATTGGGTTTATACTTGACAAGGATACAAGTTGGACAGCTATGGGGAAACATCAGGAGAATGGAACAAATTTGAGAGCTCCTTCAAAGAGCCAGTTGAGAAACAATGGGCTGAACGGCCTGTTTCATGATTCTACAATTCGAAGGATGTAAAGCAAAAGTAGGTAAAAAAAAGCTAAGTCATTATCTAATTGAATAACTGAACAGGTTTTGGAGGCTGAAAAGCTGGATGAAGCAATCGCTATATAAACATTTTGCTGTGTACACTTCTGATGGAGCATTTTGGAGAATTGCACCAACTTGTGTCTTTCTAACTATGAACATTACCAGCATCGAATGATCAGCTGGGACCTACAATTAATGAATGTGCACAGCCGCTGTAGGCCAGGAGAGGGCACAGTAGGGTTTGTAACCCCACCCCCTCCTGGAGTGATGCTGATCGTTTAATCTGTATGACACAAGCTTCACAATTGTGTCATCCATTCAAACTTGTTCTCTTTATTGAAGTAAAGAGACAAAAGCCAAGCAAGACATATTGTAATGAAAGTAATCGCTCACATCAAGTCATCACTTTTGGAAGAGTAAATTCTGTATTTTCAGGTGCCCTGTTAACAGCCTCATTGCCATTTATTCTGAGTTTCAGTTCACTTCGTCTCTGAAATTAGTGAGAGGAACTAATGCTCTTTTTTCGGCCCTTGGAGTACCATTAGTCTGCACATTTAGCTTTTCATTTAGCTCTTATGCAGACCTAGCCTTTGTGTATCCTGCATTGTGACCTTGTTTCCATCAAATCAGTCATAAGCACTGCAGAGTGAAAATGAGAACTGCTTTCCCATATCCAGTTCAACAAGGAAGGAAGCAGCACGTCTGAGGGATCATTTAGAACCATAGAACCATAGAATGATACAGTACAGAAGAGGCCCTTTGGCCCATCGAGTCTGTACCACCAATTTTTGCAGCAAATCTACTCTAGCATTAGTTGATTTCCAGATAAACAGTGTTCAGTTCTTTGGTACATTTCAGGAAACACTCTGGGTAGTCTGTTTACTAAAGACAAGCATCATTTTCATGTCTGTTTGAAGTTACCTGTGTTTGTAAAATGGCAATATAGTGAGACAAGCACTTGACATCAGTAACACCCTAACATTTGGCAATGATGTAAGGCACTAACGCACATGAGGCTGATTTGAAAAGAAAATACTGCTTCACACACAGAACATTTTTGTACGTCCATTTTACATCACTTATTAGTCATTTCTGAGTGATGATTAATAGTGCTGCTTTCTGAATAAATGTTGTCCAATATGTTAGTCAGCAGCCACATGTGGTAACTGTGGAATCCAGCTAAAACTAATTATATTTTTGATTAGTAAATAAAACAGAGTAACAGATATAATTATTGGGCACATGATCATAATACTTTTATCCACAGGCCATCTAAGTGTAAACTTTAATATTTTTGGTGGAATGGTTACAGAAAAAGTAATGTTTGAAAGTGCTCACTGAATAATGGTTGATGTTTCTTTAGTAATTATAGACATTTTAAGTACACTTACTGACATCGGTTTGCTCAAAATGTGCTCCCTACTCAAATTAAAACATAGGTAAAATGGGATAATTAATGACTAGGAAACCTGAAGCAGGAATAGCCCACTCTGCCCCTTAAGTCTGGTGGGCAATTCAATTAGAAAGTGAGAGAGAGCTGCATCTCAGCTGCACAAAATTGTCCTACAGACAAATGGGGTAGCCATGGGTACCCGCATGGGCCCAAGCTACGCCTGCCTCTTTGTAGGTTACATGGAACAATCCCTCTTCTGTACCTACACCGGCCCTAAACCCCACCTCTTCCTCCGTTACATTGATGACTGTATCGGCACCGCCTCGTGCTCCCACGAGGAGCTCGAACAGTTCATACACTTCACTAACACCTTCCACCCTAACCTTAAGTTTACCTGGACCATCTCTAATACCTCTCTCCCCTTCCTGGACCTCTCTGTCTCCATATCGGGCAACCACCTAGAAACCGATATTCATTTCAAGCCCACTGACTCCCACAGCGACCTAGAATACTCCTCCTCCCACCCACCTTCCTGCAAAAATGCTATCCCCTATTCCCAATTCCTTCACCTCCGCCGCATCT
>NW_025980709.1:0-5586 GCF_021869965.1 Rhincodon typus | reverse complement strand
CCTCCGGACTGAATATTGCGTTCAATAATTTTAGGGCATAAACTCTCCCATGTCCCAGCCCCCCACCCCACACACCAGGCCTTGTTACCACATAGCCTGCCACTACACACCCCCTGTTGTTAGTCACTAACAGTCCCCATTAACAACTATTCACCCTCCCAGCCTGATCGTTAGCAACTCCTTTGTCTGTCCAACTGTCTTTCTCTCTCTTTGGGCTCTATCCTATCGTTTATTCCCTACCCCACCCACCTCCCTATTTTCTGCATATAAACTGACGTTTTCCCAGCCACCATCAGTTCCGAGGAAGGGTCACCGGATCCGAAACATTAACTCTGTTTTCTCCTCCACAGATGCTGCCATGCCTGCTGAGCTTTTCCAGCAACTTTGTTTCTGTTCCTGATTTACAGCATCCGCAGTTCTTTTGGTTTTTATCAATTACCTTGCTTCGATTATAAAATCACAAGCTTCTGATTGTACAAATGTTCAGCACTGTTTGAGACACCACAAATACTGAAAAATCCATGTGTAACAAGGCATGAGCAACATCCAGAGATGGGCTGATAAGTAGCAAGATACGTTCATGCTACACAAGTGCAAGACAATGACTATTTCCAACAAGACAGAATTAAATTTGTTATCCACAGCTGGTGTACTATGATCAGCTATGGGGCTCTTATCTAAGGAAAGATCATCATCTTTGGCTGTACATTAGGGTTGAGAATGACGTACTTCCACTCAAGGCAGGTGACAAGTGATTCTCACATTTCGTTGGGCATGTTGCATTTATTTAGAGAGGCTTTCTGGGTGCCCTTGTACTATTTCTTCTGCCCTCCAAATGAATGCTTACCATTCTGGAGGTCAGAGTGGAGCACTTGTTTAGGGAGTCTTGTGTCAGGCATGTGGGCAATGTGGTCCACCCATTGCAGTTGGTCATGCATGACCAGTGTCTCAATTCAAGGGATACTGACCTGGGAGTCAACGCTCATGTTGATATGCCAATCCTGCCAGGGGATTTGCAAGATTTTGTAAAGGCAGCTTGGTGATAACTCGCAAAGGATTTGAGGTGTCTACTGTATCTGGTCCATGTTTCTGATGCATACAGGAGGATGGGGACCACGGCTGCTCATAGCTTGGTGTTATTTTTGAGGTCTCAGATTTGGAATATTCTATTCCTCAGGCATCCAAAAACTTCAGTTCCACATTAAAGTCAATGTTGGATTTCACCCCAATGGCCCACGTTGTCCAGGGACTTAGCGTGGATTCTGATGGTCGTGGGGTACTACTGTTTGGCAGCAGTGGTCTACTGGAGAACCTTTGCTTTCTGGACATTTAGTCTGAGGTCTGTTCTCTTTCATCCTACGGTGGATGAACATAAAAACATATAAAATAGGTGTAGGAGTAGGCCATTTGGCCCTTTGAGCCTGTACCACCATTCAATACGATCATGCAATTTCAGTATCCCATTCCTGCCCTCTCCCCACACCCCTTGATCCCTTTAGCCGCATGGGCCATGTCCAACTCCCTCTTGAATATATCTAATTAACTGATCCCAACAACTTCCTGTGGGGAATTACACAAGTTCACAACTGAGTGAAGAAATTCTCCCTCATCTCAGTCCTGAATGGCTTACCCTTTATTCTGAAACTGTGACCCCTTTTTCTGGACTTCCCCCAACATTGGGAACATACTTCCTGTTTCTGGCTGTCCAGTCCCATCAGGACTTTATGTTTGTGATACCCCTCATTCTTCTAAATTCCAATGAACGGTCTGTAGCTCAGCCTCTGAGTGCATGCACAAGTAGCTGTCCTCTGCTGCTCGATGACAGAGTTGGGGCGGTCTTGCTTCTGGCTTGGAAGTGTTGAAGGTTGAACAGTTTGCCACTCATTCTGTAGGTTAGTTCCACTCTGGCAGTGAGCTTTATTGAGATGGGGTGGAGTGTTGCAGCAAGGAAGATGCACAGGAGGGTTAGTGCCATGACCCCATTTTGCACTCATATTTGGTCTAGAAAGATAAATTGGCGTTGGAGGCAGTCTATATCAGTTTAGGTAGACTGGACCTGCACTCATTGAATACAGAAGGATGAGAGATCACCTTATTGAAACATACATTCTTCTTCTGAAGAAGGGTCCCTAGACCTGAAATGTTAAGTTTGCTTATCTCCAAATATCTGCCAGACCTAGACAATTTTCCAACAATTTCTGCTTTTATTTGATTTCCAGCATCTGCAGTTCTTTGGGTTTTTTCTTAAGAGTACTTGACAAGGTTATTGTCCCTTTTGGAAGAGTCTAGGGTCAGAGGCTATAATTGCAGAATAAGGGGTCTCTCAAAAGGCAGATAGAAGAGGAATTTCTTCTGAGGGTACTGAATCTGTGGAATTCTTAATCTAATAAGGCTGAGATAGAGATTTTTTTTTAAATCAGTAAGGATCATGAGGGGGGAAGAAGGCAGGAAAGTAGAGTTGAGGATTGTTAGATCAGCCACGATCTCATTTGAATTGATAAGCTGAATGGTCTACTTTTGTTCCTATGTCTTATAGTCTTAAACCGTCTCCCTTTGATATTAAATGGCCAGTACCATCACTGAATTCTACACCATCAACATCCCAGGGGTTACCACGGACCAGAAACTGTTAGGGATCATAAATACTGTGATGACAACAGCAGGTCTGAAGCTGGGAATTCAGAGACAAGTAACTCAACCCCTAACTCTGCAATGAAGGATTGAATTAGTTTTCAATAACTAAATTTTGACTCGATTAAGCAAGTGTGGAATTAAATCATATACTTCTTAATTATGGTTAGTTGTGTTTTCTGGAGAGAAGATAGCAAAATGGTGCAGGTTTACAGCAATGTTTATGGTCTGTTTGCTGTTTTATGGTTTAGGCTTTGTAAACGTATGCTAAAATGTGAAAATGCTTTGAGTTTAAAGGGCTTTTACTCAAAGTCACAGCTATATTTTAAAATGGTTTAGTTTTGTATTGTACCTATGGGTACATACGTATGTAAAATGGAATTCAGTTCTGTAATGTGTTTTGCAGCCTTGTAGATGTTTTGATCTCTTAAGGTGTATCATCATGAGACATTTGGGATGATTAATCACAAGAAGCTGAGGCTACATACTCTGAGCAGAAGCAAAAATTGCTTATGTCATCTTCTCCTAAAGATCTATGAAATTTGTAAATTAAGAGGGACAAGCTGCTACAGAAGAGATGATCTTACGAAAGTAACTGACATGTTAAGTAATGAAACACACACTAAGTTGTCCAATCAGGAATTGGGCATTCACTATCTAACCAATTCAAGATTGAGCAGTACACGAGGTGTTCATGCATGAACTCCTCATGTACTGCTTATTTACTGATAAACAAATCAGAGTTCAGGATGTCTTTAATCAAGATCATAAGTAGTGGCTAACAAAGGTTAATGCGGTCTGGGCTTTAGTCATTCAGTGTACAAGATAGATAATTGAAGATAGGAGGAGAAACCCGGTCAACAGGATAGAACAAGAAAGCTGTGCCAGTATCTCAAACGGGTGTAACTAAGTCAGAAGGACTGAAAACCACACCTTTTATTAAGAATTAATTATTTTGTGCTTATGACAAACATTAATTTCTATAACTTGTGAAAACATTTTTACCCAGAATTGTTCTCATAACTAAACTTTTACATTCGCATTAACTCAGTCTATAAATGGAATTAACTACAGCCTTACAATTAAAGTTAAAGCAAACCCCAAAACATTACACCAAAGGCTATCCGCTATCTAAGGCAGAAACGGCAAGAGTACGATTTCTAATTGCCTGGATGGGTGCAACTCCAACAATACGCAAGCTCAATTTTTATTCAGGACAAAGCAGAATGCTTGATTTGCACCCCATCCAGGACCTTCATTCACTTCTTCCACCACCAATGCACCGTGGCCACAATGTATAGCTGTCTACAAAATGCATTGCAACAACTCACCACTATTCCTTTGGCAGTATTTTCCAAACCTGTGACCTCTACCACCTAGATGGACATGGGCAGCAGATGCATGGAAACACCAATGCCAGTTCCCTCCAAGCCATACATCATCCTGACTTGGAACTAAAAGCTTGTACTTCTACCATCACTGTTTCGAAATCCTCAAACTCCATTCCCAAAGCACTGTTGTTTTACAGAGACTACATAGTCTGCAATGATTCACGGCGGCAGCTTACTACTAGCTTCTCAAGTCCAATTAGCAATGAGCAAATACTGCCCTAATCACTGATACTCGTATACCTCTCACTTTCTTTTAATTCCATGTACCCCTCTCCATTTCTCCAAACATTACATATCTCTCCTTACCTCTGCTAACTTAATTAAAAATCTGTATCTTAATAAATAACAATCTTTATTGCAAATACATATGTGAAAATTGTAAAGCATTAGAGAAAATATAATAATGAGCATTTTGCTCTAAAACTGTGATATTATCCTTTAGAAATTTATGGCTAATAATATGGTATTGTTTATATAATTGAAACCAAATGTTGAATCTAGTGGCAAATACTGAGCATAAAAGTCCATATTGAGCATTGGAGACTGTAAAATTGCATAATTTAAAAGGTTATCTTCATTTTCTTCAAACTAATCATACAAAGCATGCATGGTAAACACAAAAGAACTTTAGAATATGATAGATCTCCTTCAGATTGGTTTCCAGTCATTCCTGTGAGACGAATAAACTTGCTCAAATTTATCCTGGGCACAGAATTCAAAGGAATTTAAATTTTGGTCTTCTACTACCATGCTTTACTGAAGTTTTACTGTTAAGTTGCCTTTAAGACTACATGGATATAAAATCAAATAAATCATTTGTCATGTTCTATTTTTCTAAATTACAGCAATATTGAATGTTTGCAGGTTTTGGAAAAAAAGTTTTTTCCTTTGAACTTTCAGCTCTTAAAATCCTTTGTTACTTTCATACTTTTCTTCAAAGACTGCTGCAACATCATCGTGTCAAGTAATTCTACTTTTCTTACCTTGGACGACAACTTGACTGCCTGGAACAAAAAACTGTTGTGTCCCATCACTTGACTGTGCAGCATATTGGACAATGGTTGCCCCAGGCTGAGGTGTTCCAGCATTTGTCATTGTAAGTGTCTGTAGTCCCTGTACCCCATCAGCTCCTGGATTTGCAATCTGGATAGTTCCACCTTGAGCGATAGCAACTAAAAAAGAACAGATAAATGAAAATGCCAGATAAATTATAGAACCCATTTTAAAATCAAATCTTGATCATTTCGAAAGACAGTTTTTCATTTCAGCAATGCAAAGTTAATGACAGCCTGACACTGTTCCTCTAGTACTGCTTTAGAATTTAGAAGTGAAACTATAATGTTTATAAAATAAAGATTTAACACTTAAATGCATGGAAAAGTTTGGAAAGTGCATATTTACGTGTTGAAAGTCACCATTAAGACCATGATTGTCATTAGGAGTTTTTTTTTTGATTTGGGATACCAGGTCATGTCTAATTTTTAAAATTATTTTTAAAGAAATATAATGCAAGCATGAAAGACCAGATATGACTGGTTATGTGAGACAGATAGGGGTGTTGGAA
>NW_025980708.1:633-5586 GCF_021869965.1 Rhincodon typus | reverse complement strand
AGGCCCGAAACGTCAGCCTTCCTGCTCATCTGATGCTGCTTGGCCTGCTGTGTTCATCCAGCTCTACACCTTGTTTTCTCACTATTTTGGAGGCTTCTCCCACCAATATTAAACTCCAGTGTAAAGATCTGCTGGATAATCTCTCACTTTCCAAGCCTCCAAAACACTCCCGTGCTGTGTCTGAAGCTGCTATACATCCCATTCACCTACCAGCATTCACTAACTCTTCCTCCCCACCAGCCCCCACCCCTAACTCTGGGTGCACTACGTTAGCTTCTGTTTCCCTAATGTCTCGATGTTTCAAAATCCCATCCTAGGATTCACAACCCTCCTCAGTCCACTGAGACCGCAGCTTCATCACAGGATAACTCAGATCCCCTCTCCTTTACATTGATACAATTATAAAGTACAGAGTGTGCCCTTTGGCCCATAGAGTCTTTACTGCCAAAGCTACACTAAATATAAAACAAAAATAGAAATTGCTGGAAAAGATCAGCAGGTCTAGCAGCATTCTGTGGAGAGAAATCAGAGTTAACGTTTCAGGTCAAGTGACCCTTGCTCAGAACTCTTTCATTTTTTTTTGTACTACACTAAATCTACACCAGTCCCACTTTTCCACTGGGACCACAGCCTTGAATGTTATGACATCTGAAATGCTTATCAAAGTGTAGGGAATGGAGGAGATTACAGAGGTAGGAAAGGATGCAGGGACTGTGGGCAGTTACAGAGATGGGGGGGTGGGTGGTTTTGGTGTTGGAGAAGGTTACAGATATAGGGAAGGGTAAAGGGACTGGAGGAGGTTACAGAGATAAGAAGGAGTGTGGGACTGGAGGAGGTTACAGAGATAGGGAGATGTGTAGGGTCTGGAAGAGGTTACAGAGATAGGGAGATGTGTAGGGTCTGGAGGAGGTTACAGAGATAGGGAGGGATGTAGCGCCTGAGATTAATGTACAGGGGTCAGTGTCCCAGGGTCAGTGTCCGGGTGTCTGTGTCCAGGTGGGCAGTTTCCTGGGCTGACTTTCCTGGGATCAGGGTCTGGGGTCAGTTTCCCCAGGGTCAATTTTCCAGGTTGAGTTTCCCAGGATCAGGGTCCAGGGTCAGTGTCCCTGGGGTCAGTGCGTGCTCAGTGGTTGCAGTGCTGGATGACTTTTCCATGTGGTGGTTTGACTGTGATTGTAAAGCACAATTGGTGTTAGGGAATTGATACTTGTCCTCACCAGTATCTCTTTCTCTTTCTTGGTGTCCTTCCTCTCTCACTTCAATTTTTGTCTCTCTCTATCTCTCTCCTCCCCATCTTTTCTCTTTCACATTTTCCTTTCTTTCTCCCCCTTATTCTGTCTATCTGAACCATTGTCTCCATCTCCCTTCCCTCCATCCTATTATCTTGCTCCTTGCCTCCCTTTCTCCCTCATCTATTGCCTACTTCTTCTCCCACCTTCTCCCTCCCTTCTCCTTCTCTCTCCTTCATTCTTGCTCCCAGGACTCCATCCCCCTCTTTCTTTGACTTCATCACCCACCGTCTCCCTCCATCCTCTCTGTTTAGCCTATTTTCACTTACCTCTTGTTCTCCCTCTATCACACCTCTCTCCCTTCCTCCAGCTCTCCTCTTCCATACCCTTCCCTCAACATATCCTTCCATCTCTCCCCAGCCATTCTCATTGTGCACCTTCTTTCCTGTCCCTGCTGTGTTTCCCTCTGCTCCCTCTCTAGCCAGAACTACAAGTCAGTGAGTGCAAATGTGTTTACCTGAAGAATGTTTCTTCGTTGTCTTGGTATTCAAGATCTGAATGAATGGAAAGATCACAGTGGGAATGGAGGAGATTGAAGTTTTAGGGCATTATCAGGCTGTTAATCCAATCTCACGTTCTGCATCCTTTCAAATACAATCTGTTCTTAACCGTAAGAATGAGGTATCTCCCATGAACTGACTAAATAAATGTAACCATTCAAAACCTTTGCGAGCATTTTAACCTTATTTCAACCCAAGCCCTGCTGCTTCCAAAAACTCACTGGCCATTTATAAATGAGCTAAAACATCTTCAGATCAGGTCTTTGAAATAAACCAAGGGCCATTTGTTGTCAGCTCCTGTGACAACCTCCTGTTCCCAGTCAATGATTTCAGCTATTTTGCCCCTGACAGGACACACAAGCCACTGCATGGAGCTGTACCAGCTCTGGAATTCCCTCCCTAAACCTCTCTCTCTATTTGTCACTTCCTTTAGGATACTCCATAAATGATGACCTGGCAGACTGAGCTGGTGAACACTCAGCATTATCATTCCACACAATTTGTAACCATGCCTTGCCTTGATTACACTTTTTGATGCACCATTTCTCAAATCACAGCATTAAAGGAGAATTATAAAAACAAATTGTTGTAGCATTTGTATTAAACCCTGTCACTGTCTTAGGAATGATTGTTGGGAGCAACGTCAAAGAGTTTTATAGTTTGTAAAACAGTAGAAGGAACATTACTTTCAATTTAAATGAGTAGAGGGAGTTTTACTCTGTATCTAACCCTTTTCCTGGGAGAGTTTGATGGGGGCAGTTTCAAGACATTTCCTTTCAGGTTAAGAGCAGAGGAAGCTTTACTCTGTATCTATACCCATGCTGTCCCCATTCTAGGAATGTTTGGTGGGCTGTACCTGTCCTGAGAGGTAGAGGTCTGCTCTACATAGGGAAGATTAAGCACAGACTGGGTAACTGCTTGGCAGAACACCTGTGTTCTGTCTGCAAAAAATGACCTTGAGCTTCACGTTACCTGCCACTTCAACACAACAGTGTGTTCCCTGGCCAACATCACTATCTCAGGCTTACTGCAGTGCTCCAGCGAAACTCAACACCAGCTGGAAGAACAGCATCTCATTTTCCACTTGGGAAATCTGCAGCCTTCTAGACTCAATCTTGAGTCGTATAATTTTAGGGCTTGAGCACCTTCTCTCACGTCCTTACCCCAAAACCCATACACCAGGCCTTGTCGTCACATACTACCCATTGTTAGTTGCTAATAGTCCCCATTAACATTCTCCCAGTACTTGGTCTGTCCAGCTGTTTTTCTCTCTCTTTGGGCTCTATGTCTACCTATTGTTCACTCCTCCCACCTCCCCCCACCTCATCTTCTACAAAAATACCAATTTTTTCCTAGCTACCATCAGTTCTGAAGAAGGGTCACTGGACCCAAAACATTAACTCTCACATTTTTTCTGCACAGATGTTGCTCAACCTGCAGAGTTCTTACAGCAATTTCTATTTTATTTCTGGTTTCCAGCATTTGCAATTCTTTTGATTTCCTGTGCTGGGATTGTTTAATAGGAACAGTGTAAAGAAAGCTGTACTTCCAATTAAAAAGAGCAGAGGGAGCTTTACTTTCAGCTGAAGATTGGGCAAAGGTTTACTCGTAGTTAACCCCATCCTGTACACTGTGTTGACTGTGTTTGTGTCTGAAGTTTGTTTTGCTCCCAAATGCTGAACATTTTACTCTAGCTGTGAACTCAAACTCTTGGAAAATAATCTCTTAAAAGGTAATGAAAGTTGGAATCCATTTTTTCTGCTTCTGTCATTTAAAATCAATATGTCTAAGTTCACCAGGTCAGAAATCATATATACATATTAATCAATTAAAACCTTCTAACTGATTTAAGATTTAACAGCATCTAATACATCCTCATCAATGGTGTGACCTTTTGATCTTTAATAAATTCTGCTTCGGATATCACCTCTCTCACTAAAACCTGAAAAGGAGCGAAGCTTCAAAAGCTTGTGTTTTCAAACAAACCTGTTGGACTATAACCTGGTGTCGTGTGATTTCTGACCTTGTCTACCGCAGTCCAACGCCAGCACCTCCACATCATAAGTTCACCAGTAAAAGGGGAAGCTAAGTTGGCTGGGAGATCAAGCTCAAAACTTTGATCATGTTCCGGTTTTCCCTTGAATTGCCTTTGGGATTTGAATTGCTTCCTTCTTGTTGAAATTCAGGAAGCCTGTTGGGTGTCAATAAATTTCCTTTTATAATTCTTGAGCTGATCCTACCATTGTTCTCAATGTCACTAAACAAAAAGTGCTGCTTCATGTGGGATACTGTTTATGTTTAGATGGGGGTTTATAAACTTTTAATCCCTCTAAAGATGGCACAGAAAAAAATACGTGTTTATATAGTTCCACTAACAGTGTAAAGCCTCAGGGCCAATTTCCCAGGAGACATTGTCAAACTCATTTTGACACTGAGACACTTAAGGAGATTTTAGGACAAGTGACCAATAGAGGTCAGATTAAAGGAGCGTCTGAATTGAGGAGAGAGAGAGAGACACACACACACACACACACACACACACACACAGAGAGAGACAAAGAGACAGAGAGAGAGAGAGAGACAAAGAGAGACACAGAAAGAGCGAGAGAGACTGACAGCAAGGCAGACTGAAAGACAACATAGATACAGAGAGAGAGACAGAGAGAGAGGCAGACTGAGAGAGAAACAAAAAGGGAGAGGTACAAGGTGAGCACCCCAAAATTCAGGGCCACAAGCAGTTGAAGGCACAGTTGCCAATAGTGGATCAATAGAAATCAAGGCTGAAATTGGAGGAGGGCAGAGATCATGAGAGGGTTGAGGGTCTGGAGTAGTTTGCACGGACAGAAAGGAATGGAGATTGCCGACATCAGGACCAAAGGATTTAGGCAGGTTGGTGAGATGGTTGGTTGAGAAAGTATGCACACACGCCTTTGTCAGTTGTGGTGTACATTAGTGGAGCAGAGAGGTTATTTTGGAGCTGTACAGAGCTCTGGTCGGGTCACAGCTGGAGTACTGTGTGCGGTTCTAGTCATCACACTGTGGGAAAGATGTGATTGCTCGGAAGGAGGTTCACCATGATGTTACCTGGACTGGAGCAGTTCAGCTAAGAAGAGAGGCTAGATAAGCTCAGAGACAACAAGGTGCAGGGCTGGATGAACACAGCA
>NW_025980708.1:0-533 GCF_021869965.1 Rhincodon typus | reverse complement strand
GTTGTATTTTAACTACAGTGTTTAAATAAATTGTGTTTTGCTTAACAACAAGTAGTTACATTACATCTGGAACAGCCACTTTACATTTGCCTTTAAAATAAGAAAAAGTTATGGCCCAGGCTACCCTCTTAAAATATTTTGAGGGCGTCTGGTCTGGTCCATGACACATCAAAAAGGACATGAGGACAATAAATTCTTCTGATGCTGATGGTTGGATAATTATGACAAGTGAGCAATACTGAGTGCATTACAAAACCTCTGAATTCACATAAAGCTTCTAAAGTAATAGCTAATGGGTAATAGTTGACCACAACAAACTTATCAAATTCAATGTATCAATGTATGGGAATGTTGTCTCATTGCTGTTGTAATCATTGTCCCTGTCAATTATTCTGTTGTTTTTGCCGTTCTTTGGAAACTGCATCTTGCCAGTGATTCAGTGCTGGGATAAAGCACTTTAGCTCGGAAGAAAGGCTGGATAAGCTCAGAGACAACAAGGTGCAGGGCTGGATGAACACAGCAGGCCAAGCAGC
>NW_025980707.1:0-5586 GCF_021869965.1 Rhincodon typus | reverse complement strand
GTCTTAGAGTAATACAGCACAGAAACAGACCCTTTGGTCCCATTTATCCACACTGACCTTGTTCCCAAACTAAACTAGTCCCACCTGCCTGAGTTTGGCCCATATACTTTTAAATCTGTCCTAGTCATGTACTTACCAAAATGTCTTTTACATGTTGTAATTGTACCTGCATCCACCTCTTCTTCTGGCAGTTCATTCCTCACGCCAAATATGCCCACTAGTTTTGAATTCTCCAATCCTCGGTATAAGACCTTTGCTACTCACCTTATCTATGCCCCTCATGTTTTTATAAACTTCTATAAGGTCGCCCCTCAACCTCCTATGCTCCAGTGAAAAAGGTCTCAGCCTATCCAGCTTATTTTCATAACTCGAGCCCTCCATTCCCAGCCACATCCTGGTAAATCTTTTCTGAACTCTTTCCAGTTTAATAATATCCTTCCTATAACAGGGTGACCAGAACTGCACACTCTACTCCAGAAGATGCTTCACCAATGTCCTGTACTACCTCTACATGACATTCCAACTCCTGTACTCAAAAGATCTGAGCAATGAAGGCAAGCATGCTAAATACTTTCTTCTACCTGTGATTTTCCTCTCCTTATTAATCTTTGGTCATTCTTCGTTTTTTTTAAAATATCCTGTCCAATCTTCTAAGCTGTGATCCACCTTTACATAGTTATATGTATTTTCTTTAAGTTTGATACTATAATTAACACTTCTAGATAACCACAGATGGTGGGTCTACCCATTGGAATTTTTCTCACTCTTTGAAATGTATCTATTCCGTTTATTCTGAAATAGTCCCCTAAATGTCTGCCACTTTATTTGCCTATTCCTTCACCCAATTTGCCAATGCACTTCAGTCAACTCTGCTTTCATGCCTTTATTTCAATTTTCAAATATAGCCTTGGACTCACTCCTTCAAACTGAACAGTCAAAGAGGTCTACAGCATGGAAACAGGCCCTTTGGCCCAACTTGCCCATGCCACCCAGTTTTCACAAATAATCTGGTCCCATTTGCCTGTGTTTGGACCATATCCCTCCATACCTATCCCATCCATGTACCTGTCTAAATGTTTCTTAAATTATGTAATTGTACTGACTTCCATCACTATGTCTGGAAGCCTGTTCCAGACACTCACCACCCTCCGTGTGAAAGGAATTGCCCCTCTGGACCTTTTTGTATCTCTCCCCTCTCACCTTAAACCTATGACCTTTAGTTTTAGACTCCTCTACCATGGAGAAAAGCTGCTATCTACTTTACCTATGCCTCTCATGATTTTATAGACATCTCAGTCTCCTATTCTCCAGGGGAAAAAGTGTCCTAGCCTATCCAAACTCTTCTTATAGCTCAATCTCTCCAGTCCAGGTAGCATCCTAGTAAATCTTTACTACACTCTTCCTAGTTTACTAATATCCTTTCTATAGTAGGCCGACCAGAACTGCACACAGCACCCAAATGTGGCTTCACCAACATTCTATACAGCTTCAACAAGATGTCCCAACTCCTTTACTCAATGCTGTGACCGATGAAAGCAAGCATGCTGAAAGCCTTCTTCACCACCCTGTTTACCTGTGACTCCATTTTCAAGGAGCTATGAACCTGTACCCCAGATCTCTTTGTTCTACAACACTCCCCAGGGTCCTACTGGACTGTGTAAGTCCAGCCCTGGTCCTGCAACACCTTGCATTGATGTAAATTAAATTCCATCTGCCATTCCTCAACCCACTGGCCCAGTTGATCAAGATCTCGCTGCATTCCCAGATAACCTTCTTCACTGCCTACTATACCACCAATCTTGGTGTCATCCACAAACTTACCAACCATACCTCCTAAATTCTCATCCAAATCATTTATATAAATGATGAATAAAAGTGTGCCCAGCACTAATTCCTGTGGCACACTGCTGGTCACAGGCTTCCAGTCTGAAAAACAACCCTCTACCACCACCCTCTGTCTTCTCCCATCAAGCCAATTTTTTATCCAGTTGGCTAGACCACCTTGGTGCCTGTGAGATTTAACCTTACTCAACAATCTACCATGCAGAACCTTGTCAAAGGTCTACTGCACTGCCCTAACTACCTTAATGCATTTTGACACTCTCAGCACCTGTTCTGTAATGTTGACTCTCTTCAAGACAACACTGTTTATTTCTCAAGTTTCCTAGCATCCATACCTTTCTCGACAGTAAATACTGACAAGAAATATTCATTTAGGATCTCACCCATCTCTTGTGGCTCCACACATAGATGACCTTGTTGATCTTTAAGAAGCTCTATTGTCTCCCTAGTTACTCTTTTGTCCTTCATGTACTTGTAGAATCTCTTTGGATTCTCTTTTACCTTATCTGCCAAGGCTATCTCATGTCCCCATTAAGCCCTCCTGATTTCTCTCTGAGACTCTGTATACCCTGACATCCTCTATCCTCCTCAGGGAATTTGTTTGATCCCAGCTGCCTGTCCATGTCATATACCTCCTTTGTTTTCTTGATCAGGGCCTCAAATAACTCTAGTCATCCAAGGTTCCCTACTCCTGCCAGGCTTACCTTTCACTCTAACCGGAACATGCTGGCCCTGAACCCTCATTAACCCACTTTTGGAAGCCTCCCACTTACCAGTTGTCTAAGACCATCAAAATTGCCCCAATTTAGAACTTTAACTTATGGACCAGACCTTCCCACAGCAATTTTAAGACTAATAGAATTATGGTCACTGGTCCCAAAGTGCTCCTCCAATAACACTTCTGTCACTTGTCCTGCCTTATCTCCCAAGAGAAGGTCAAGTTTTGCTCCTTCTCTGGCAGGGCCATTACATACTGCATGAGAAATTCTTCCTGAACACACTTAACAAATTTCTTTCTATCTCTTAACACTATGGCAGTCCCAGTCGATGTTAGGAATGTTTAAATCCCCTACCATTACAACCCTATTATTCTTACAGCTATCTGTGATCTCCTTACAAATTTGCTCCTTAGTCTCCCGCTGACTACTGGGGGGCTTATAGTTCAATGCTGTCAAGGTGAGCTCCCCCTCTTTATTTCTCAGCTCTATCCTTATATTCAGTGAATGAACCATCAAGAATTTCTTCTCTCAGTACCGCCATTATGTTCTCCCTAATCAAAAACGTAACTCCCCCTCCTGTCTTGCCTCCTCTTCTATCCTTCCTATAGCATCTGTACCCTGGAACATTAAGCTCCCAGTCCTGTCCCTTCCTCAGCCATATTTCTGTAACAGCTATAATATCCCAGTCCCGTGCACCCATCCATGCCCTGAGTTCATTTGCCTTACCTGTCAGGCCTCTAGCATTGAAATAAATGCAGTTTAACCCAGACTTCCCCTGCTTCCTACCATGCGCTTGTCTTCCCTGTCTAGTACTGGGATTACCAACACTGCCTCTACTATTTAACTTGCTCTCATTAACCTCTATCCTCAACCTTTTCTTTTGTCTCCCTACTGCTTTGGATCCCCACCCTGCCAGACTAGTTTAAACCCTCCCGAGTGGCTCTAGCAAATCTCCCTGCCAGGATATTGGTCCCCCTCCAGTTTAGGTGCAACCCGTCCCTCTTGTATAGGTCACCTCTACCTCAGAAGAGATCCCAATGATCCAAGAATCGGAATCCCTGCCCCCTGCACCAGATCTCAAGCCACACATTTTTCTGCCAAGCCTCCTATTCCTACTCTCGCTAACATGTGGCACCGGAAGTTGTCCTGAAATTACTACCCTTGAGGTCGGCTTTTTAATCTTAATTCCCTAATCATTGTTCAGGACCTCGAGGATCCCTTTTCATAGCTATGTCGTTGATGCCAATATGTACTATTACCTCTGGCTGCTTACCCTCCCCCTTAAGAATTTCAGGCAAATGCTCAGAGACATCCTTGACCCTGGCACTAGGGAGGCAACACACCATCCTGGAATTGTGATTGCGGTCACAGAAGTGCCTGTCTGTGCTGCTGATGAGCGAGTCCCCTAG
Organism: Rhincodon typus; assembly: GCF_021869965.1. Lineage (NCBI taxonomy): Eukaryota > Metazoa > Chordata > Chondrichthyes > Orectolobiformes > Rhincodontidae > Rhincodon > Rhincodon typus. The sequence continues at coordinate 1,616 of NW_025980707.1, read as the reverse complement.
TACTAATACTCACTTAGACTCTGCCCACCCCTTGCTCCACAGTAGAGCCATTCGTGGTGTTACAGACCTGGCTGCTGCGGTTTTCTCCTCCAAGAGGCTATCTCCCACAACAGTATCCAAAATGGTATACCTGTTAGAGAGGGGTATATCCACAGGAGACTCCCGCACTGTCTGCCTGCCTCTTGTGGTAGTTACCCATCCACCTGACTGAACCTGTGGCATGACCTTATCATTATAAGTAGGGTCTACCACACTCTTGACCCCTGTTGGCTCCTCAGTGTGTACAACTTCCCGTTCCAACTGAACCGCATCATCTGTGAGGGGCTGCAGCTGGTCGGACCTCCTACAGACATAGTCCTCAGGATGACTAGACGGCTCCCTGATCTCCCACATCTGGCAGGAGGAGCACACTACTGCCATCTCTGATCCATCACTATAAGACAAAGAACAGAATCTTACCTTATCCTTGAATGTGAACATTAATCATATTACGGTCAGTTCTTAAACCCATTTTCTGTCATCGTTCTGAAGACACACAGTTATCCTGGGCACACTGATTATTGTTGGCCGATGGCCTGCATACCTCGAGTGAACTTGCACCATGCTAATTTGCAGTTTCATCATCTTAACACAACTGTCTAGTTCCATTTCCTTTCTCAGATGCAAACATCTCAACCACAGAACTTCCTTTCAAGTCTGAAATCAGTGACACATTTTTGTTGACAACAAAGTCCATCAATGTTTCTGTTCAGAAAACCTTAAAGATATTCATCTATTAACACTATCCTCAACATCGCAAAGATTTGAGGGCACACTAAATTTACTCAAAGATCTGCACAAATTTGTTTTAATCTGCGATAAACTGAAAGGGCTGCAAAAGTGAACAAATGTAGAAAACGTTGACCAAATGACCTCATAGGATAGCCCTCCCTACCTCCACCCCCAGTGATGAGCTCTCCTTGCCCCACACTCAGAGTCCAAGTTCCTCACTTTGTAAATCTCTGCTTAGTGCAGAGGAGGCTACAAGAGGGGGATAGACTGGTGGATGGAAGTGTACGCGGTGATATGTTTGCACAAGGTAGACATGGAGATAGTAAGAACTGCAGATGCTGGAGTCAGAGATAACACAGTGTGGAGCTGGAGAAACACAGCAGGTCAGGCAGGATCGGAGGAGCAGGAAAATTGATGTTTCGGGTCGGGACCCTTCTTCAGAAATGCTAGGACAGAGGCTAGGAGACAGATTTGGTTTCAGCATGAGATAAAAGGAAATGTAAGGTAGAATGATTTTAAGCAGTGAGTGACCTGGAATCTGTTACCCATGAAGTGGGATGGAAATTGAAGCAATCAGTCATTTCCAAAAGAAATCAGATGGGAACTGGATGGAAATAAATCTGCTACACTATAGAGATCAAGAGGGGAAAAAGGAATGACTGGGTAGCTCTACAAGAGTGCTATCATGGACCAGATGGACTGAATGGCCTCTTTCAACATGGTAAATGAGAATCCCTTACTAGCCCTGAAATCTAATGTTAGATTTGTTGAACCTCATAACTCCTCAAAATAATAAGTAAAATATTATTTTAAATTAGAGATAGTAGGAACTGCAGATGCTGGAG
>NW_025980706.1:0-5587 GCF_021869965.1 Rhincodon typus | reverse complement strand
GGTTTCCTCCGTAGTGGAATGTATATGGGGTCGAGTTCAATGTGTTTATTAATAGCCTTGACACTCCACGAAGCAGGCTATTAAAAAACACATTGAACTCGACCCCATATACATTCCACTACGGAGGAAACCCGGAAGTGAGGCAATCCATCGCAACGGACCCCAGAGTTTAAAAACCAGGCGGGAAAACACACCGACGCTTCATCAGAGGCTGCACTGAGGATGTTACCCAGCACGGTAACGAAACGTCTGAGGAACAACAAACCAGCTCGGCGAGCCAACCAACCTCAACACCCACAACCCGAGCTACAGATCTACTCCAAAACCTTAGATACTAATGAAATACATTTGAAATGTAGTCGATGCTGTATTGTAAGAAATGTGGAAGGCCCAATTTGCACAAAACAAGTTACGATTAACAGCTCAGCAGGTCTGGCAGCATCTGTGAAGGAAATAAACAGTTAACATTTCGGGTCTGGTGACCCTTCCTCAGAACTGCTTTCGGGTCACTTCACTCTGTTTTCTCCTGCACAGATGCTGCCAGACCTGCTGAGCTTTTCCAACAACTTTGTTTTTGTTCCTGATTTACAGCATCCGCAGTTCTTTCGGTTTTTATTTACCATTAACAGCAATATGGTAATGACTAATTCATGTTTTAAACGTAGGTCAAGGGATAGGTATTGAATAGGACATAAGGTTGAACTCCACTACTCTTCTTCAAAGTATCTAAGTGGGATGGTTTAGGCTTAGTTGCAGGAGCAGCTGGGGGTTTGCTTAATCTTTCATCTGAAAGCTGGCATACCTACAACAGTGTAACAACCTCAGCACAGGATTGGAGTGTCTGCCATGATAGTGTATTGAAGTCTCTACAGTGACATTTGAAATGACAGACTTCTGATTCAAAAGGTGAGTGTTACCCACTGAGCTAATGCTGGCCCCAACATTCATTACGCACAAACTTTTCAGTTGGATATGGGAGAAAGACAAGTGTTTATTTTACAGAAGTCAAGCCTCAGGGCGTGACATATGCAACACAACAGATGAAAAGTAGAATGGAAACAGGATATAGCAGAGAATACTTTATTTATGTTATATATTAAATCATCAGTCATCACATCTGACAATAGTCACATCATAATTATGAATTGTAGTTACTTTACGATACTTAAAAATAGGGTCATATAAATAATTCTGCATTTTAGGTAAAACTGCAGAATTTACTTTCTAATTTCTGCGCTCATATTTAAAAATCAAAAGAATTAAAATGTTTGGATTCACAAAACGTTTCCCTCTTTACTTTCATGTGAATTTGCTTCTAGTGGTCTCTGTTCAAAACACAGCAGGGTTATGTCTATTAATAGCTGGATTGCAGTGAGCAACATGCGAGTGCAAGGGCAGTTGTAGAAACATAGGAAAATTCTGCTGGAATTTTTCTTTTGGTGATTATGTATTCAAGATGAGGGCCATGGATATTGAAGAACTAAACATTTACCCACTTTTGTTGTCTGGTAACAGCATCAAAAACCTTCAGATCAGCTGTAGATGAGCCAGTAGCAGCATAAAATTTCCTTAACTCGAGTCCAATAATATCCTTTGATCCCAATTTCAGGTGCATCTAGTGCTGCATCAATTTGATGCACCAACCACTCATGTAAGATAATCAACTTAAGAGTATTTTAGGAAATTTATTATTCCGTACCATGGCTTTAAATCAGCCCTTTATAGTCAAGAGAGGTCAAAGCTTACTCTCACCGAGTAAAACACACAATGCTACTCAAGCTCCATGTTAATTCATGTTTGAACAATTTCATGCCAAGCCTCTAAACAAAATCAAACATTCTTGGAGTGTCTCTTTACTTGTAAACCGAGAAGAGAAAAAGCTATGACTGGAGTCAAACAAGTGTTGCATCTATTCTGTACCCATTTACCTATTTAATTTGTCTTAAGATTGTCCCAAGTCTCAAGACGGAGCCGAGGAACATTCAAATCAGTCCAAAGTTTCGAATATTTGTACATTATATAAAACTGAGATATTTACCCAAAGACCACAGTAGAGGCAATTCAACAAAAAAACATTTGAAAAACTGCTCTGGACAACCAAAACAAAATCTTAAAATGCTTAAGCATTGCACACACAAAGATTTTGTTCTACATCATACAAGCAAAAATACTGAGTTCATCAAAATTAGCATACTTACTAATGCTAATAATACTAAAATTATAAATAATTGCCCTCTCTTCAATTAGCATTAACCAAAGTTCAGTATAATGCAAATTCTCCGAAGCCATTACATTGTCAAAATAATTTTATTAAGCTCATACATTGTTCTCAGAACAAAATCTGTACACTAGAAACAAGACTGTACAATATAATTCTTATCAATGCTGACGAAGACAGTGCAGCTTCATTGGTCTTTACACACAGTGCTGAACATTTCACATGGTCAGGTCTTATAGGAGATGGTCATTTCTTCATTTTCATATCTGCTTCAATGGCACAGCGACGTCCTCTTGTACCACCATCCTAACGGAAAGAACAATTACTCTTTTTCACTGCCTACTGGGGAATAATTAAGCATGTATAGTCGCAGTAGTTTTTATACATTTCAGAACACTACATTTTGTCAGGCAGACTGAACATGCATTGGTAACAAATTGTCATAAAACAAAAAAACTAGTTAGTACGAATAGTTTCCACCAAGTTATATCTTGCAGTACATGACACAGAAACTGGTATTCCATATTTGGAAATGAAGGGAAAAATATATTAACAAGGATTCATGTAGTGAAATAGTAATAGCTCTGGAAAGAAGAACGGAAATGAAGACAGTGTTTAAATAAATTAATACAAGGTAGACAATCGTGATGAAGACTGAAATCAAATAACTTAAGCAGGATAAAGCAACATGAAAAATATTGCAGAACTCTTGTTGAAGAATCAACAGCACATAAAAGTGAGAAACATCCTTGATAATGCAAAGCACTCTGAATGCCCAATACATTCTATCTTCATTTCAAAAAAATCCAAACTGAATGCATTCCACTTACTTGGTGGCAGTAATTAACTGCTTTGTAGACATCATTAACAGTATTTTGTCATCAGCTGATTTCACAGCGCTTACTGTTGCTGGCTGAAATACATGGGGAAACTAGAAATGTCAACACAGGACAGCTTTTAAAGATACATCCCATTAATTTTTTCTTGAAAAGCATGTTCGAAAATCAATGATTGAATAAAGTAGAAGTTTCTGTATTAAATTACCATCATGCAATTGCTGAAATCAAAATAAATTTAGAACAGACAAAACTTCTAGATTTCCAATGTATTTCAGCCAGCACTGTGACAACATGAGCTGATGACAAAAATCTCTCCAAAGTAATTAACTTCTGCAACCAGGTAAGAGGAAAATACCTACTCTGAAACTTCTGTGTAGACAAAATGATAAAAATGCATCAGTGCGAGGAGCTAAATGTTAAAGTTGTGCTCTGAATATTTAATAGAAATTATTTTGGGAAACAAAGTTTTTAACTAGCAGTTAAAATCTAGAAAAAAGGGAACTAAGACATACATAACACCCTTATTAGGAATAACTTCAGTGTAAGTGATTATTTTGCTTAATTGAAATGTTTCTTCTGTACATAGTGTAGGCCATTAGTTGTAAAGATGCATTAAATTTGTAGGATTGAAATACATTCAATCACAAATACACTTGGAAAATGTGGAACTTTCTGGCGAATGACTGGAAAAATCCAGGACTGAAGGTCACATTGTTAAAAGCAGGCCCTTAAACAAAACACAACACAATACATAACAATATGGCTCATACTCGGATTTTAAAATTGTTGGACTTAACCACAAAATAGGGCTTTTACATCTAATATTATTTATTATTTGCTCGAATGATTAGTAAAACAATTATCCAAATGTTAACAAGGCTTTTGAATAGTCAGGTGTCTTTATTGGATAGGCAGCATTGAAATCAATTTAAAGATTAATTTAAATGACTCACTAATTCCTGGGGACATATTTCTCCACACGTCCCAAGTACAGTAATCCCAAAAACACTGCAGTTTACTCATATAAATGAGTATGTGCTGCTTTATAAACCATCTTCATGTATGAAGTTAATTTAATTTACTCGAGTCTGATTAGACTGGAAAATAATAGTTTGATAGTATTAACACCTCAATTAAGAATAATAGGCAAAAAACTTCATTAAAAACATTGAGAATTTTAAATTAACTAGCCTATCTTTTCTTCCCAGCTTCCATGACACTGCAACACGGTATCATATACACAAAGAAATTCCAAGAATGAAATAAAATTAAATATGCTTTGTTTTCATTCCACCTTCTCCTTAAATGTATTGAAACTCATTTCCAAATCTAAAAAAGCACTTTGTGAGATAAAGATTCATAGCAGATCATTTTAATTTGATTTACACATTAAAAATTTGAACATAGGCTTTGCACCTGACCACAGAACTCAAAATATATGGAAATAAAGTCTGCTCCCTAGCACAGCTTCAAAAGGCATTTTGCAGACTTACATGATGCACAGGAGGCTGACAGCACTGGGGAATGAACTACACTGACTACACAGCTTTAGTTTCAATATCAATGAGTAAATCATGCCCGTGACACAGACTGTCCACTATATGAAAATGAGCTTTGCAAATTACTTCCCCCAACCCCCACCAGTCCCAATGACTCCTAGTACGGGATAAAGCACCTTTCTAATGCTTCCTCTAAATGGCAATTATTCACATTTCAATCACAGAGAGCATCAGGAGCCTATTCTGGAGCATGGATAGTCACACTATGAACCAGTCGTCAACCATCAGCTATTGGTGTCACAGGACATAATATAGTTATGTGAACAAACCTAAGACATTTTTCCCTTGAGGTAAGGCATGTTATTTATACATATTTAATGTCACTTATTGTAGAGTTTTGATTTTTGACTAGTAGCACCTGAGGTTTGGTATATGCATCTGCAGGGGGTTACTGATTAACTTGTCAGTATTTCTGGAGCCTCTTTATTAAAAAACAAAAGTACAAGAGAGATAGACTCTGAAATGCTAATGGGAATTTGTTTGCTTTCAGAGAGTTCAACAGAGTGGACAGAGTACGCATTAGTTTGCTTATGGTTAGAAGAACTGGGATTTTGTTTTCCTTATGGGGAACACCCATAGCTTAGGAAAATTTTGGCTTCAGTTCAGAAAGATTCTGGAGGAAGTTAGACATATTAAACAGTTATTCCTGAAGAAAGGAGATTGTTTAGAACTGTAAAGAACCAAGTTACCACAGTGGAAGGAATTTATTTTGAAAGCTCCAGCCCTGGAACGTTTGATTTGGTGTGATGCTGTTAAAGTCTATTTGCTCTAAATTCTTAATCTTAACAGATTGATAGCTTCCTCCTCAAGATTCACAACTGACAAATCAAAGTTATGGAAGGGATACAGAAGTGTCTCTGGTGCTTGAGTACTGTAAAGAGATGCTGTTGAGACAGATTGTAAAATATAAATTCTGAGTGCTTTGAAACCTTTAAAATTGCATTATAGCTGAATAGAGATAGTAGGAGATG
>NW_025980705.1:0-5588 GCF_021869965.1 Rhincodon typus | reverse complement strand
CTTGTTATCTCAAAAGTTCTAAACAATTGTGTGTTTCCTCTCCCTGGGTACAGGAACCATCATGGGAAATTTCTGTGCATCTCAGATTGGAGATCAAATAGAAAAAGAAGTAGACCTAATCTTCACTGCTGGGAAATGTGAGAGGGAGTTTGAAATGGGGGCTTTGCATCTGCTGGGAAGAGAGAGAGAGATTAGAAATATGAATTTTAATTCAAACGTTTCATACTGCTTCAACTGAGTGTTTAGTATTACTTACAGCAAATAAAAACTGCCACTTAAATACCACTCTACAGTAAGTTTGAGACATCCAACAAACAACTCAGGCTAGTGTCAACAACAAAAATTGTTCTGTCCGATGTCATTACCCATCTTGGGAGAGAAGAAATTGAGCAAGAAACAAAGTGTAAGAAGCTGCTTCACTTAAGTTATGCATGCTTTCTCATTCACGAAAGTATTAGGTCAAGACAGGAAGCATTTATATCACATTCTATGCAGACCAGTCTGTTCCTTGAATCAAATTTAGACTTCTTTGAAAAATCTTGACTGCGTGGGTTTCAAGTCCATATTGTCTAGTCAGCTCAACGTGTTCCTCAGCTGCCACTTTCCATTACTGAATGCACTGTCGGACTATTTGGATGGGGTGGAGATCAGAACTGAACGCATCAGTTTGATCAATCCATGCTGAATGATATATTACCAATGATGATTTACATGTCATTTGTTTTATTTCACGGAATACTTTCGGACATTGAGTTGTACAGCAAGGAAACAGGTCCTTCGGTCCAAGTCATTCATGCCGATCAAGTTTCCCCAAACTAAATTATTTGCCTACATTTGGCCCATATCCCTCTAAACCTTTTCTATTCATGTACCTGTCCAAATGTCTTAAATGTTGTAACTGTACCTGCGTCTACAACTCAAGAAAAGAAATTTGTTCAACACATACAAGATATTTTTTAAAAAGAGCATAATCTGGTAGGGCTCACGAGGGAACAGGCAATCTTTAATTACTTCAGATGCTAAACTAAGAGTTGCACCATAGTTGAGCAAAATCATTAGTAAAAGCAAACCAAGTATTTGACTTTGATTCTGAATGGATAGAATTGAAAAGTGGGCAAGTTATACAAAACCTGCATTCAATATTAGATAGTACAGGTCAACATATGATGAAAAAGATGAGTCACTGGACAGGGTTCAGAGCAGGATTACAAGGATGGTAAGATATGTCTGGACATACATGACTGGAAGAGATTGACAGGTTGGCGCTCTACTCTCTTGACTAAAAGGCTGAGGGATGACTTAACAGAACCAAAATCATGAAAAGGTTTTGATAAAGTGGATTCAGAGAGTTTTTATTATTAAGGGCACAAGCATAATTACAGGCATTCAACTGTCACAAAGACATCTAACAGTAAATTCACAAAAAATTCTTCATCCAAAGAGTAGTGAAAACATTGATCCTGCCACTAAGGGAGTCACTGAAGTGAGAAGTATAGATTTAAGGGGAAACTGGAGAAAACTTATCTAGTTGACTGAGGGAGGAAAAAAAAATTAGATGGTAAAAGGATAGGTTTAGATGATTCAAAAACAAACAGGCTGGAGTGAAACATAAACAATTGCAATGGACTGGTTGGGCCAAATAACCTGATTAAGTGCTGTATATCCTATGTAATCCAATGTAGATCACTCAAATCAAGAGTCTGAGATAGCGAGAGAGATAACAAGGTGAAGAGCTGGATGAACACAGCAGGCCAAGCAGCATCAGAGGAGCAGGAAAGCTGACGTTTTGGGTCTGGATCCTTCTTCAGAAACGGCTTGGTTAAATGGATGCTAACTATGAAGGCTGCTATTCTGCAATTAATTTCTTATTCTCCCATAAAGATTGTGTGTGGGTTAGTAATGCAGAGAAGGCAAAAGGGCTACCATCTCGAATTGTGCAGGAGGAGACCAGATCTTTGATGGTTTCCAGGTGGTGTAGCCTCATTCGGCGCCGCTCAGCAGCGATGCTGTATTCCATCTGTTCTTCAGAAGTTCTAGGAATCACAGGCTTTAACTGCACCTGGTAAGAAATCGATGGTCACATCAATGAAGCAAATATTGGAGAAAGGTCACTTTCCTTTGTTAAAGTTACTTCTTGCAAATGATCCAATACATTCTTGGGTTCAGCTACCAAACACTAAGTAGCCATGGTTACTTCCCTCCATTTGATCATTATCCATTGATCTAGCTGGAAGTTCACATCTGGACATCTGGTGGGAATGGGATAAGGTTTGAGTGTGATGCCCTCAGTGTTGAACAGCCTACTAACATTGTCATGAAAGAATGCCTGCTTGAATATGCCACAGATGGCTTCCTGTGCATATGGAAACATATCACAAGAATCAGATCTTACAGGAAACTAGAGTTGGGAGAAGAAACTGTGTTGGTCATTTGATGCAGCATGATGGAGGGACAAAGGAAATAAATCACTGAAAGCAGTAAAACAATGCCGCCATCAGGAGAAAGAGAACTAAAGGACTAAAAAACAAGGATTAAGATACGGACTAAGCCTGGTGTCCCCATCATCAAATTATTAGCCTCAGCTATGCTATTGTGGGAAATGTTCTATGCAAGAGAGAGAAAGAAATTACTGCTACTATCACACTTTGCAACATGCACCAGGAAGGATGACATGGGTCTCATAAAGGTTGCTCAGTATCAAGCTCTAGAAAGCACACAGCCCTGTGATGGTTTTCTGTTCATATAAAAATATCTCCTAAGGCACGGAAAGTAGAATCAACATTTTCTGAAAAATGCCGCTGAAGGTTTGGATTGCATTTTGTGAAGAGGAAAGTCATACTGTCAGTATACTGACTGGGTACACCATCACTTCAGCCATACTAGCAAATAGCTTCACCACTGTTGCCACACTGATGGCAATTTCTTGACTTTTATCAGAACAGTCCCTGCAGATATTTGGGTAAACTGAGGTCAATCTAAACAGAGTCATTGTTGACAAAGGTGCACCACAGTTACTTGCCAAGTTTTTTAAAACTATCAACTATTTTCAAAGTTACTGTGATTTTAAAAAAATGTGAAGTGCTGCCAGAATTCAATTTGTTAAAATCAGATCATGCCTCATTTGATTTCAGAAGTTAGCAGAAAGTCAAATAATTGAGCAGATAGTAAGATGGACTAATTGCTATGGTACTGACTAGCAACAGTGATCATGAATTTGAATCCCAAAGTAGCAAAGTGCAAACTAAACTCATTGATGCTTTGCGATGTATGGGCTGGAATCAGAAAGCAACCACTAGAAATGGAAAGAACTGGTTCACTCGGGGAAAGGAACTTGCCATCCTTAACTTGTCTGGACCTAAGCATTCAAATCTCTACCACTCTCTGCCTCTCTGTTCTCCTTTAAAACATTCCTTAACATCTAAGTCTTTAACCAAGATTTTTCACACATGTCCAAATGTCCAATTACATGGATCATGTTAAATTTTGGTTGATAATGCCCTCTCAGGAACCTTGGGACACTTTACCTCATTAAGGTATTATATAAATGCAAGCTATTGTGAGTTAAACGACCCGGTGCTGCACCATGACCACATAACCTGTGAAACTAGCATGGGAGAGCATTTCAGGAGTAGCACAAAACATACCTAAAAATGAAGTGACGATTACTAAAGCAACAACAGTAGACTACATGCAGGCTGAACAGTAAAAGCAGCATACGATAGAGATATGAAATCCCACAAACAGCAGACCTAATCAAAGATCTGCTGTCTTGCTACATCTAGTGAATCTAGTGATGAATGATGGTGGACAATTAAATAATTAACAAGAAACACCAAAAGGTATCTTTTTCCTCAATGATGAAGAAGGCCAGCATATCAATGCAAAAGGCTGAAGCATTTGTTGCATCTTCAGCCAGAACTGGCAAGTAGATGATCCATTGCAGCCTCATTATACTAGCGCCAATCTGACAATGAGAAACTGCCCATCTTTATCCTGTCCATAAAATGCACGACTAACCCAATTTGGCAAATTACAACCCATCAGTCTACGTTCAAGCATAAGCAAAATGATGGAAAGTGCCATTGGTATTCTGGGAAGCATGTCCTCCCAGTCAGTGTCACTGGGAAGAGTGCCCTCGCGTCGGTGTCACAGTGAACAAGTTCATTAGAAAAGAAATTCTGGCATCCCTACCTGGTCTGGCCTATCTGTGACAGCAATCATTGAAGAGGCTGGGTAATTGAATGTATTCAAGGCTGTGTTAAACCAAGTTCTGACCCACAAGGGGATCAACCAATATATGATTCTGAAGAAGAATCATTCACTGGATTTACTGCCTGTAAGTGGAGTTATAACTACCTACAATTAATCTAATAAAATTCAAATGGATTCTTCAGTAAGGTGCATGAATTTTATTGACTAAAGCTCCTTTGCAGTCAGTAGAGTGTTACAGTTTATCAACTGCAGACGGGTAAAAAAGTACTTCCTGACTTGAATCCTAAATTGTTCATCCAGTGGCTAGTATCAACACTGATAAACTTCCTTACTAATTCAACTATACATCTAGAGATTTACAGAGTTTGTACTTAAAGACTATTAATCAAACGAACAATCTGGCAACAACTTTACAGAAAATATTTATTAGGTAGAGCACAACCTGGAGATCTCAGTAAATGTTTTAAGCCCACGCTCTTACCTTTTGAAGTCCTGATCCCTTAGCCACAAACGTAGCAAACGCTTTACAGACTTTCCATTGTGTTCCACTTAAGGGATCTTCACAAATGATTGTAACTCCAACCTAAGAAAAGAGGTACCTTTTGAATGAAACAATCTGTAAAGCATGATCCAACATCACAAATCCCAACCCAAACTGGATCTCCAAAAGCACATTTTAACATCAACACCACAATGTTCAAGGTTAATGCCCTGACTGCTCTGACACTGAGACTGGGGTACTGTTATTTGTTTCACTGCTGTTAGATTTGCGACAGAGTCACTGCCTGATTTCTTAACTCAAATTGGATGTGGTTTGCAGGGGGAATGCCAGGATTGAGCTTGACTTTACTGTCAATGATAAACTAACCTGCTGGCAGTTGGTAGGAGTCCAATGAGGAACCACAGGAGGGCAAAAATGAAAAAAATTTTAAAAATTGAGCTAAGTAAATACCAGACCTTTACAAAGTTTAATCCATTACAGTCCTTGAAATATTAGAGCACTAAGACTTGTTACTTTATTGAATTAGTGTGAATCATTGCAGAAACAAGGGTTCATACCTCCAAGCTTGTGTTAAAGGCACGATTCACTTTTGCTTTGATGTTTACTACTTGCCCAATGCTGGAAAAAAACAGAAGCATACAGACTCACAAAGAAAGAAAAAAAGTTTCTTAATATATTAAAATGTTTCCAAGTGCATGGTCTTCCTGCTATCACACCAAATGTCACATTTCTTGTGACATTTCATAATCACAGAATTATTACATTGAAGGAGGGCATTCAGCCCATTGTGCCCAACTAACTGTATTATCTACTCTTAATCCCTTTACCCAATACTTTTGCAAGCCATTACTATCACTTCCTTTGATAACAAGGT
>NW_025980704.1:0-5588 GCF_021869965.1 Rhincodon typus | reverse complement strand
TGAGAACGATTCCAGGAATGAGAAACTTCAGTTATGAGGAAAGATCAGAGAAGTTGGCACTGTTTTCCTTCGAGAAGGAGGCCATGAGAAGATGAGTTGAAACCTTAAAACTTTAAGCAGTCCAGACAGAGTAGATAGAGAGAAATTGCTCTCACTCTCAAAGGATCAGAAACAAGATAGCACACATTTAAAGTGAACTGAATTTAAAGTGAATGTTTTAGGTCTAGAATGCACTGTCTGGAAGTGTGGTGGAGGTTCAATAAGGCATTTCAAGGGGGCATTCGATGATTATTTCAATAATAATAACGTGCAGGGTTTTGGGGACTGGGTGAGAAAACAGAACCAGGTCACGATGCTAAGTTAGAGAGTCAGTGTGGACACGATGGGCCAACAGTCATCTACTGCACCATAACTATTCTGTGACTCTGTGGAAGACAGTGACTAGAAAGGAAGTGGTGCATTCCTCGAGTCTTGGTTATAAGACGAAGAACACAGAAATGGAAATAAACAAGATGACAATCTGCACACCAATCCTCTGATCTGTACCGAGCCGTAATTTCACACCATCTGAACCTTCAACTGTCTTAGCTGAGCAGCCATTCTTCATACATCAGTCTAAATGGTGAATAATAGAATTATTCAACTTTAAAGGCATTACAGCCAAAATTATCTAGCTGTATCTATCAGAATCTCTTTCAATATTCCAGTGAATAATTGATTATTTTTAACTATAAAATTTACAAAAACTTGCTACCAAAAATTTATTTGGAACACTGAGGTTAAGAAAATACAGATTCATTAGATATAAACATATCAATCACAGGCATTAGAAAGGAACATAAACCCTGCTAGCAACATTATCAAAAACTGTAAGTCAACCTTGGATATGTTCAATGACCCGACCTACCAGATCTCCGTGTAAGGGAATTCTAAACAGCAATGACCCTCAGAAAAGAAATTCCCCTGGAATTCACTCTTAAATGGAAACCCTTTATTTTGAAACTGTGCCCTCTTGTTCTAGATTACCCCTATGAGGGAAAACATCGTCTCAGCCTTTACCCTGTCAAGCCCCTCAGAATCCGATATTTAATAAAACCACACCTCATTTTTCTGACCTAAATCGAGGCCAACACTTGCACATTATGCTCAAGAAGATGATGAATCAGAAAAGAAATCCTGCCGAGATAGAAACAAATATCTGAGCTTACTAGAAGCCACTAGTGCAGTCAGAAACTCACCTCTTTGGAGGAAACACAGAGTATGTATCGAACTCCTTCCTCTTGTATCTTTCCAGCTGACTGAACCTCATTGTTAACCCAGCCACAGTTCTCACAGGTAAAAGAACTCACAATAATTTCTTTGAAGAATGGAATTTTAGTCAGCAGCAACCGGGTCATCCCCTTTAGAGAGAGAAAAAGGGCAAAATGATGAAAATGCACATCAATAATTCCACGAGACAAGGCAGATAAAAAGATCTGTCATTCAAATGAAAGCAAATTATATGGATGCTGGAAATCTGAAATAAAAGCAGGAAGTGCTGGAGAAACTCAACAGGTCTGACAGTATCTAAGGAGAGAGAAATAAAGCTAATGTTTTGAGTCCAGCATGACTCTTCTTCAGAACTGAAAGATGTTGGAAAAATTTCTTTGTACAGTCATCTCTCTCTAATGATAGACCAGCCTTACGGTCCTCAGGGAAGATGGCGACCTTGCTTAAGGAATGTAATGTTTCACATTAAATACTGAGGCGTTGATTCCCAGCAAACGCAACATGGTCACACAGAATTCTAAAGCCACTATCGACTTCTTAATCTCACTACATATTTGACCTTACGGAAGTTTATAAAATCATAAGGGGCAGAGAGAGGGTGAACAGCCAAGTGTAGGGAAGTCCAAAACTAAAGGGCATAGGTTTAAGGTACAACCTTTTTATGCAGAGGTGGTGCGTGTATGGAACGAGCTGCCAGAGTTGTTGGTGGAGGCAGGTACAATTACAACATTTAAAAGGCATCTGGAACGGTACATGAATAGGAAGGGTTTAGAGGCACATGGGCCAAATGCTGGCAACTTGGATTAGATTTATTTAGGATATCTGGTCGACATGGCTGGGTTGCACTGAAGGGTCTGTTTCCATGCTGTACGGCTCTATGACTATGACAATCTTGTCAGAGGCAGAGGAGCAACAAGATGGTGGTGGAGAGGCCCAGTGTAATAACTCCTTTGTCTTTTCTTTCCTTCTCCGCTCTTACCCCTTTCCCTGCCACCACCTACATAGAATCTTACAGTGCAAAAAGCAGCCATTTGGCCCAGTGAGTCTGCACTGACCCTCCAAAGAGCATCCAGTCCCATCTACCTGCCCTATCCCTGTAACGCTGCATTTCCCATGGCTAATCCATCTAACCTGTATATCCCTGAACACTATGAATCTAACTGAATTGCCCATACAGTTTTATAGCATGGAAACAGACCCTTCAGTTCAACGAGTCCATGTTCCAAACTAAACTAATCCCACCTGCCTGTGCTCAGCCCATTTCACTCCAAACCTTTCCTTTTCATGTACATATCCAAAAGTCGTTTAAATGTTGTAACTGTACCTGCATCCACTAGTTCCTCTGGCAGTTTATTCCACACACGAACAATTTTGTATAAAAAAAACTGCTCCTTGTCCTTTTTAAATCTTTTTCCTCTCACCTTAAAAATATGTCCCCTAGTTTTGAACTCCCCCACCCTAGGGAAAAGACCCTCGCCATTCATATATAGATAAGACCCTTATCTATACCCCTCATGATTTTATGAACCTCAGCAAGGTCACCCCTCAACTTCTTATGCTCCAAGTGAAAAAAGTTCCAGCCTTTCCAATCTATTTTTATATCTCAAACCTTCCATTCCCAGCAACATCCAGGCAAAGAACTTCAATAGATTGGTCAAGCAGGATTTTCTTTTCGCAAAACAATGTTGATTTTGTTGGATACTCTTGAACTTATCCAAATGCCTTGCTAATAACATCAACAGCATTTAACATTTTCCCCATAACAGATGTCATGCCAAATGGCTTTTGGTTACTGCTTTCTTTCTCCTTCCCTTTTTGAAATAAAAGGGATATCTTCACTATCTTTTGATTTTGATTGAATCATCCCTGAAGCAAGGGAGTTTTGGTAAATTTGAACCAATGCACCAAATAGCTTACTGCTCCCTTCTTTTAAGACTCTAGGATAATATCCAGCAGGACCCAGGCACTAGTCTGCCTACAGTTCAAATAATTTACTCAGGAGAGCTTCTCTGGTGATTGTGATCTCCCCACTCCCATCCCAAAGTTACTCCCTCCTTTCCATTTCTTGTTTTAATTGGTGTTTCTGAAACTTTACATATATCCTTCACAGTGAAGACTAATGCAAAGTATCTGTTCAATTCAACTGCCAGTATTTTTCAGTATTAATTCTTCATTAAGTCTCACTTTTTATGCACGCTTGGTTAACTTTCTTTAAATTTTTTTTAGGTTTTTAATACAACTTTTTATGTTTTGACCAGCTTTTTTAATAGCCTATTTTACCCTCTTTATTAAATTTTAGTTATAGTGCTTTGTTTTTAATATCCTGCCCAACTTTCTGGCCAGTCACCAGTTTTGGCACAATCCTAGGACGTTCCTTTTAATTTGATTAATATCTAAAGTTCTAGTTAACCACTGACAGTGGGCTCATCCCTTGGCATTTTCTTATGCATTGGAAAATAATCTGTATATTCTGAAATATCCCATTAAATGGCTGTCTCTGCATCATTACTGCCCTGTGCTTTAACCTAATTAGGCACTTCACTTCAGCCAGCTCTGGTTTCATGCCTGTAGAACTTCCTTCATTTAAATTTTTAAAAGATAGTCTCACACCCACTCCTCTCTACCTCAAAAATGAACTGAAAATTCAGTCATATCATGGTCACTGCTATCAAGGGGCCCTTCACTATGAGATTAATGCATGCTAGTTTATTGCACCACTTTGATGGCAAAAACAGGAAGGCAGATTATTGTCTGATTGGTGACAGTTTAGGAAAAGGGGAGATGCAACACGACCTCAGTGTTATAGTGGAAGTTGCCGAAGGCTGGCATGCAGGTGCAGCAGGCAGTGAGGAAAGCTAATGGCATGCTCTCCTTCATAGCGAGAGGATTTGAGTATCAGAGGAGGGATGTCTTGCTGCAGTTATACGGGGCCTCGGTGAGGCCACATCTTGAATATTGTGTGCAGTTTTAGTTTCTTAGACTGAGTAAGGACATTGAGGGAGTCCAGCAAATGTTCACCAGACTGATTCCCAGGGTGGCAAGACTGGCATATGAGGAAAGACTGGATTAACTGGGCTTGAATTCGCCTGAATTTAGAAGAATGAGGGGGGAATCGCATAGAAACATATAAAATCCTGATGGGACTGGACAGACTTGACGCGGAAAGAATGCTCCCGACATTGGGGAAGTCCAGAACTAGGAGTCACAGTCTAAGAATAAGGGGTAAGTCATTCAGGACAGAGATGAGGAAGAATTTCTTCACTCAGAGTTGTGAACCTATGGAATTCTCTGGGGGCAAGTTCACTAGATATATTCAAGAGGGAGCTGGACATGGCCCTTGCAGCTATAAGAGATCAAGGGGTATGGAGAGAAAGCGGGAATGGGAACTGAGATTGCATGATCATACTGAACGGTGGCACAGGCTCAAAGGACAGAACGGCCTACTCCTGCACTAATTTCTTTGTTTCTATCAGGTCCAGTAGGGCCCGCTCTCTGGACAACTCCAGAATGTGCTATTCTAAGAGGCTAAACTGAAAACATTCTATGAATTTCTCAGTTAAATGAGCAGATAAAGATTTGGCAGATGGAGGAAGTGAGGGAAAAGATGAATGTGTCCATTTTGGCAAAAAGAATAAAGAAAGCACATTATCTAAATGGTGAGAATGTGCAAAACTCTGAAATAGAGAGGATCTGGGTGTCCTAGTGTATCAATTGTAAAAAAAAACTAGTGTACAGGTACAGCAAGTAATTAAGAAAGCCAACAGCACAACCAATCAACCCTAACCTGCACATCTTTGGACTGTTGGGGGAACCTGGAGGAAACTCACGTAGACACAGGGAGAACATGCAAACACGACAAAGACAGTCGCCTGAGGGTGAAATTGAACCCACTGTACCACCATGCAGCCTCTGTTCCCCACCCTCCCCAAAAAACCCCTTTCTTTATTCACTCACAGAATCAGGGCGTTGCAGGACAGGACAGCAAATTGCCCAGAGGGCAGTTAAGAGTCAGCCACGTTGTTGTGGGTCTGGAGTCACATATAGGCCAGACCAGGTAAGGATGGCAGTTTCCTTCCCTAACAGATACTGGTGAACCAGGTGGGTTCTTTTCCTGACAATAAACACATTATTTACGGTCACTATTAGACTCTCGATTCCTGATTTTTATTGAATTGAATTGAATTCAAATTCCACCACCTGCTGTGGGCAGGATTTGAATGTGAGTTCCCCAGAACATTACCTGGGTGTCTGGATTAAAGATCCAGCAATAAACCACTGTGCAACCTCCTCCCCCAACCCAGACCCCAAAACCCCCCACC
>NW_025980703.1:0-5589 GCF_021869965.1 Rhincodon typus | reverse complement strand
GTCAACAATGTTCAGATAGGGAATTCATTCAGAGTGGAAATGCACATTTGTGGAAACAGGGATGTGTTTTTTGGAAAAAACAGGAGAATCACTGAGGGAACAGGAACATGGTCCTGATTCTCTCAGAATCAGACACTGTAGGCACATTTTGGTTTCCGCAGTAATCAGCAAACCTCCAACATTTGAGCATGTTGTGAGTACAAGACCAAACTAATCCACAAAGTGACTCAATAGAAATCAGTTTCAGTAAGCCAAACAAGAGATAATCTAATAATATTGAAACAGAACACTTATCCCAGGAGCCCAGTTATTACAATGGCAAGGAAAGTGGGAAGTTTGGAGCCCCTCAAGAGGAAGGCACCTCAATGTTAACCTCATTTTGTTTCGAAGTGTCACCCCCATGGGATGGGGATGACAAAAGAGCTGACTGGGGAGAAACAAGCCTCAAACATTGAAAGCTAATCAAGTTCAGGAGAACGAGAAATAATCTCCAGACCATGGGGACAACAGGAGAGGTTTGGGACCAGCAAGACCACTTCAGCCACAGTCTAATCCAGACGAGACAGAATCTCAGTTTGAGAGCAGGAGAAAGTACACCCCAATATCAACAGCATTGGAGCCAGGGTTACAGGAAGGAACAGGGTACAGCCCAAGCTTCCACCAACTATGGAGGACTCCCATTACCTGCAATCTGCTGCCACACTCATGCAGGCCATAGTCAAAGAGGACAGTGTGGTTCTCAGGGTCGATCCTGGTTGGCCGACAACCTGCTGTCCCCAGGGTCAGGTCAGCAGCTTTAATCAGGTGCCTGGTTCCAAATAAATCCAACTGTGCCCTGACCAGCAGGTTGTGCTCTCCACACTGTACCATCACAGTCTGCAGTGGAGACACACTCCCACCCTCAGACATTCTGAAACTAGAACCAATGGGAACCCCATGAGGAGGGACTCTCTCAGACACAGAGGTGGCTCTCACTATTCTCCATGGAAACCTCTGGCTCAGTCGCTGTTGCCAAGTTTCAGAGCAACAAACAGCTCCAACTAACATCAGCACAGGGAACAAATTCCTCACTACAAAATCCCCCATGATCCCAAACAACTCAACCATCCCTTCCAGCCCCCACCCAGCTCCTTTTATACACACAACCTGTACTCACCTGATACCGATCAGACCAGAAGCAGCAACATTGAACCAATGAACCAGCCCCAATCTCTACAATTTCCACCAATGTCTAAATCCATTGGCTTCTTACCAGGACGGCCTATTTCATTTGGACCAATAGGAATGGCTGGGAGTTGCTGCGCTATCATCTGACTGCATTCGGCTCCACAAGTTCTCATGGTGATGGCCCCCTGAGTACAAGAGAGTCATAGAGTCTTCTGGCACAGAGACAGGCCCTTTGGCCCAGACTGCTGCACGCTGACCAAAATGTCCATCCATGCTAATCTCATTTCCCTGCACCAGGCCCCTATCCTTCTAAACCTTTCCTAACCATGTGTTTGTCCCAATGCCTATTAAATGTTGTTTATGTACCCACCTCAAGCACTTCTGATGCCAACTTACTCCATGTGCGTACCACCCTCAGGGTGAACAGGTTCCCCTCAGGTTCCCATGTATTGACATGACTCTCATGATCTTATACACTTCGAAGAGATCCCCTCTCAGTCTCCTACGCTCTAAAGAAATTAGTCCGAGCTTGTCCAACCTCTACCTCTAACTCAGTCCAACATTTTCACCTTTTCCAATTTAATAGGCTATATCCTCTAGCAAGGTGACCAAAACTGAACACAATACTCCAAGCGGAGATACAGAGCCTGTTTTGTAGAGCATCTGCACTTTATTTGCGACAAACACCTTCCCACAAACTGGAGGAGCAGCACCTCATGTTCCGCCTCAAAAGCCTACAGCCCGATGGCCTAAACATGGATTTTACCATTTTTAATTCTCCCCACCCCCGGCCTCATCTCGTGACCAAACCTCCCTCTCATCTCCACCTACTTGACCTGATACAACCTCTCCAACTTTGCTTCCACTTATCTGCACTTCCCACCTCACTGACTAATCCCCACCACCCCCTAACTGCACTCACCTATTACCATCCCACCTCCATCCCCTAGCCCCACCCCTCCTCTCTCTATTAACTTCTGAGCTCCCTTCCCCCTCTCCCTTTTCTGAAGAAGGGTCCCGACCTGAAACGTCAACTTTCCTGCTCCTCTGATGCTGCTTGGGCTGCTGTGTTCCTCCACACTTTGTCATGCCGATACTCCAAATGTGTCCTGCACATCTACAACATAACATCCCAACTTCAATACTCAATGCCCTGACTGATGAAAGCCAGCGTGCCAAACGCCATCTTCACTGCCCTGTCTACCTGTCCCTCCGCTTTCAGAGAACTGTGCACCTGAGCTCCAAGGTCCCTCTGTTCCACTACACTCCTCACAGCCTGACCGTTCACCATGAAATTCCTACCCTGATTTCACTTTCCAAATGCAACACCTCACACTTATCTATAATCAAATCCATTTGCCATTTATCGGCCCACTTCCCCAGCTGATCAAGATCATGCTGCAATTTCTGAAAACTTTCCTCACTATCCACAATACTGTCCATATTATTGTCATCCGCAAACTGCCTAATCATGCCTTGTACATTCTCATCCAAAACATTGATATCAATAACAAACAGCAATGGGCCCAGCACTGACCCCTGAGGCACACCACGAGTCACAGGCCTCCAGTCCAACAAGCATCCTTCCACTATTACTCTCTGCTTCCTACCATCAAGCCAATTGTGTTTCCAATTTGCCAGATTCTATTTGACCTAACCTACTAGAGCAGCCTACAACGTGGAAACTTATCAAAGGCCTTACTGAAATCCAAATGGACTATGCCTCCTGCCCTGCCATCCAACTTCCTGATCACTTCAACAAAAAAATCTCACAAATTTGAGGCATCATCTCTAACGCATGAAGCCAAGCTGACTACTCCTAATCAAACCCTGTCTTTCGATATGCATGCATATCTTATCCCTCAGAATCTTCTCAAGTAACTTACCTACCACACATGATATGCTGACAAGTCTATAATTCCCAGGTTTCTCTTTGCAGCCCTTCTAATACTTAGAACGCCTCCTCCACTGTGATACGGAATGTCACCAAGATATCGCCACTAACTTCCCAAAGTTGCCAAGTCTTCATGTCTTTCTCCACAGTTAACAAATTCCACGAGATGAAAGTTCCTGAGATGATGTTATGGGGCAACTACCTTAGTTATCAGGAAAGAGTTCCGCTGCAAAAGAAATTCAGGAGATGAAGAGTTCTCCTGCTATGGTGACGGACTAACTCCCCTGGTTTAGCAGGAATTTCAACCTCAGCACAAAACATCAAAAAGTTAAAGAGTCTGCTGATGTAGAGCTCTGGAATAGAACATAGAACATAGAGCATAGAAAATTTCAGCGCAATACAGGCCCTTCGGCCCTCGATGTTGCGCCGACCTGTGAAACCAATCTGAAGCCCATCTCACCTAAACTATTCCATTATCATCCATATGTTTATCCAATGACCATTTAAATCCCCTTAAAGTTGGCGAGTCTGCTACTTTTGCAGGCAGGGCATTAGACGCCCTTACTACTCTCTGACTAAAGAACCTACCTCTGACATCTGTCCAATATCTATCACCCCTCAATTTAAAGCTATGTCCCCTCGTGCGAGCCATCACCATCCGAGGAAAAAGGCTCCCACTGTCCATCCTATCTCATCCTCTGATCATCTTGTATGTTTCTATTAAGTCACCTCTTAACCTTCTTCTCTCTAATGAAAACAGCCTCAAGTCCCTCAGCCTTTCCTCATAAGACCTTCCCTCCATCCCAGACAACATCCGGGTAAATCTCCTCTGCACCCTTTCCAACGCTTCTACATCCTTCCTATAATGCAGTGACGTGACCTGTACGCAATACTCCAAGTGCGGCCGAACCAGAGTTTTGTACAGCTGCAACATGACCTCATGGCTCTGAAAGTCAATCCCTCTACCAATAAAACTAACATACTGTACGCCTTTTTAACAATGCTATCAACCTAGGTGGCAACTTTCAGTGATCTATGCACATGGACACCAAGATCACTGTGCTCATCCATACTACCAAGAATCTTAACATTAGCCCAGTACTCTGTATTCCTGTTATTCCTTCCAAAGTGAATCACCTCACACTTTTCCACATTAAACTCCATTTGCCACCTCTCAGCCCAGCTCTGCAGTTTATCTATGTCCCTCTGTAACCTGCAACATCCTACCGCACTATCCACAACTCCACCAACTTTGGTGTCATCCGCAAATTTACTAACCCATCCTTCTCCGCCCTCATCCAGGTCATTTATAAAAATGACAAACAGCGGTGGCCCCAAAACAGATACTTGAGGTACACCACGAGTAACTGAACTCCAGGATGAACATTTCCCATCAACCATCACCCTCTGTCTTCTTACAGCGAACAAATTTCTGATCCAAACCGCTAAATCACCCTCAATCCCATGCCTCCGTATTTTCTGCAATCGCCTACCATGGGGAACGTTATCAAACGCTTTACCGAAATCCATATACACCACATCAACCGCTTTACCCTCATCCACCTGTTTGGTCACCTTCTCATAGAACTCAATAAGGTTTGTGAGGCATGACCTATCCTTCACAAAACCATGTTGATGATCCCTCATCAAATTATTCCTTTCTAGATGATTATAAATCCTATCTCTTATAATCCTTTCCAACACTTCACCCACAACCGAAGTAAGGCTCACTGGTCTATAATTACCAGGGTTGTCTCGACTCCCCTTCTTGAACAAGGGGACAACATTTGCTCGTCTCCAGTCTTCTGGCACTATTCCTGAAGACAATGACGACATAAAGATCAAAGCCAAAGGCTCTGCAATCTCCTCTCCAGCGTCCCAGAGAATCCTAGGATAAATCCCATCTGGCCCAGGGGACTTATCTATTTTCACACCTTCCAGAATTGATAACACCTCCTCCTTATGAACCTCAATCCCGTCTAGTCTAATAGACTGTATCTCAGTATTCTCCTCGACAACATTGTCTTTTTCCTGTGTGAATACTGACGAAAAATATTCATTTAACGCCTCTCCTATATCTTCAGACTCCACGCACAACTTCCCACTACTGTCCTTGACTGGCTCTAATCTTACTCTAGTCATTCTTTTATTCCTGACATACCTTCAGGGTTTTCCTTGATCCTACCTGCTAAAGACTTCTCATGACCCTTCTGGCTCTTCTGAGCTCTCTCTTTATGTCCTTACTTCCAAACTTGTAACTCTCAAGCGCCCTAAATAAGCCTTCACGCCTCATCTCTACATAAGTCTCCTTCTTCCTCTTGACAAGAGATTCAACTTCTTTAGTAAACCATGGTTCCCTCGCTCGACCACTTCCTCCCTGCCTGACAGATATATACTTCTCAAGGACACGCAGTAGCTGTTCTTTGAACAAGCTCCACATTTCAATTGTGCCTAGCCCCTGCAGTCTCCTTCTCCATCCTATGCATCCTAAATCTTGCCGAATCGCCTCATAATTGCCTTTCCCCCAG
>NW_025980702.1:0-5589 GCF_021869965.1 Rhincodon typus | reverse complement strand
ATGATGCTGCTTGGCCTGCTGTGTTCATCTAGCTCTGCACCTTGTTGTCTCGCATTATAAATCTCAATGGTTTTAATTTTTAGAGCACCTTTTATCCCATGTCAAATTGAAAGAGAGATTTGCTGAGTAGTTATTCTGTCACAAGCCTGTGTTCACTGTAGAGTCATAGACCTGTACAGCATGGAAACAGACCCTTCTGTCCAACTGATCCATGTCAACAAGATATCCTAAATAAATCTAATCCCATTTGCCAGCATTTGGCCCATATCCCTCTAAACCCTTCCTATTCATATACCCATCCTGATGCCATTTTAAATGTTGTAATTGTACCAGGCTGCACCACTTCCTCTGGCAGTTCACTCCATACACACACCACCTGCGTGAAAAAAGTTGCCCCTTACATCCCTTTTAAGTCTTTCCCCTCTCACCTTAAACCTATGCCCTCTAGTTTTGGACTCCTCCACCTCTGGGAAAAGACCTTGTCTATTTACGCTATCCATGCTCCTTGTGATTTTATAAACCTCTTTAATGTCACCCCTCAGTCTCCGACACTCCATGGAAAATAGCCCTCGGCCTATTCAGCCTCTCCCTGTAGCTCAACCCTTTCAACTCTGGCAGCATCCTTGTAAATCTTTTCTGAACTCTTTCAAGTTTCACAACATCCTTCGTGTAGCAGGGAGACCAGAATTGCACGCAGTATTCCAAAAGTGGCCAAGCCAATGTCCTGTACAGCCGAAACATGACCTCCCAATTCCTACTCATTAAAAACTAGCCACTTAGCTGCTCCCCTCCTGTGAGCTCCCCCACACAGGTTTCTCCAAGGTCAGCTGTGACTTTCGCTGTTTGTTTATTTTTCTCAGATGAACTGCGATATCCAGAGATGCTTGACACTAAACAGCAGAGGCAGTCAGCTGTGCAGGTTTATTTCTCTATCTGATTCACTTGCCATGTGGTCACTGCCTTTGACTCTCCTTTTTAAAGTGCTGTTGTTCAAAGTTCCAAAATAATGCAACAGTTTATAAAACAGTAATTACTCCTAGAATTCGAAGAAATGAGCTCCAACACTGAAAATACGTCAAAAAAAAGGAGCAGCTCTTACAACCACATTTTTTTTTCCCATCTTCCATCTCAGCTGAATCCTTGAAAGTACATACTTATTATAGGATTCTGAGCAGCGTGTCTGATTTTCACGAATGAATGTTTGGTAGGGTTGTGAGTCTTCGAGCCAAACCTATTAAACACAACGAAGTGATCTGAGTAGTCGTCCCTAACTAGTGTAACTGTGTCAACAAAATGCATGTCTTTGTTAATGGTTGGTGCAAATTCCTATCCATTGAATCTGCTGCTCAGCTTGCCCAGGCCACCTTACTTGAAAGCAAGCTTTTAAATAAAAAAATGCTTGCTGGACTCTAAGAATGCCATCTGCCCAGTCATATATATGATAGAGGTTGTCCTCTCAGATCATACATGCATATGTATGGCATGCCCAAG
Organism: Rhincodon typus; assembly: GCF_021869965.1. Taxonomy (NCBI): domain Eukaryota; kingdom Metazoa; phylum Chordata; class Chondrichthyes; order Orectolobiformes; family Rhincodontidae; genus Rhincodon; species Rhincodon typus. The sequence continues at coordinate 4,098 of NW_025980702.1, read as the reverse complement.
GCATGCACAGGTTTTGTCCCCATACACCCTATTTTGTCTACATCCAGTTCTGAACATAAGCTTGCTAAATGGTTGGGCAAATTGCTACGACCAGTTTTGACTAAAATTTCCATATATGCTATGAAGGGTACCTTCACATTGTGAGGACCATAAGAGTTGGATAACGATATAATGATAGTGTCTACTTACTCATTCATTTGAGATTGTTAGGATGGCACCAATGTCATTCAAGAAAGCCATGAAAATTTGTACTCTGGCATTATATCATGGCAAGTTAGAATCTGTCAGTACTCTCCCAATGCAGGTGTGGGACATCAGTTTCATTATCGATGTGATGGTAGATACATAGGCCATGTGTCTGAAAAACTGGTGGATCATATCAAGCAGTATATCCCTTTGCCTGTTAACAAATAGCAAGGCGTTGACCATACCCAAGCAAACTCTGCTTGCACAACTCAAAGCAGTGTCACAATATTAAATGTGATTCTGTGATTGGACAATATTTGCTAAATAATAATGTCTGTGCAAAGAATTATACTGACCAATTTATGACTGTCAGTCAGGCTTATAGTGCCGTATGCTTGTGCGTATTAGAAGTTACATATCATGTACACTCAAATCTGCCTTTTTCAATTCAATAGGTGACAACCATTCTCTGGATCCTTCTTTGGGTCAATACTTTAACCAGTCAGTTGGCCTGGTAGTACCACTACCAAGTAGTGTCTGCTTGGCAGTGAATTAGCACTGTCTTTTCATACGGAATAAAGAGGTTGTTTTCCCTAACTTTGGAATTTCTGCCCTGATAAATGTAAGACAAAACCTTTCGAGCTCATGGGATCCAATGAAAATTTGGTAAATTGGATCTACAGTTGGCTGAGTGGCAGGAAACAGAAGTGATGATTGAGGGATGTTTTTTCCAACTTGAGGTCTGTTTCCAGTGGGGTCTCATGGGGATAAGTATCGGGGCCTTGCTGTTTGAATTAGACAAATAATTTAGACTTGAATGTGTGGGTTGATACACTGTGTTCTCAGATGATGCAAAATTTGGAATGTTAAATAGTAACGAGGATATAATTGGGTAGTCCATAGAACAGAATCCCTACAGTGTAGAAACAGGTCATTCAACCCAAAAAGTCCACACCGACTCCCCTAAGAGCATCCTACCCAGACCCATCCCCCTACCCTATCCCCGTAACCCTGCATTTCCCATGACTAATACACCTCACCTACATATCCCTGAGCACAGTGGGTAATTTAGCATGACCAATCCACCTGACTTGCACATCTTTGGACTGCAGGAGGAAACTGGAACACCTGGCGGAAACCCATGCAGACATGAGGAGAATGTGCAGACTCCACACAGACAGACAGTAGGGCAAGGCTGGAATTGAACCGGTGACCCTGGCACTGTGAGGCAGCAATACTAACCACTGAGCCACCATGCCACTCAAAATTTAGGCCATTGCCTTTCTTTGGCATTCTTTTAGAATTAGAATTTTTGTTTTTAGAATCCCTACAGTGTGGAAACAGGCCATTCGGCCCATTGAGTCCACACCAACCCTCTGAAGAGCATCCCACCCAGACCTATTTCTGTAATTCTGCATTTCCCATGGTTAACAGGGCAATTTAGCATGGCCAATCAACCTAACCTGCATATCTTTGGACTGTGGGAGGAAACTGGAGCACCCAGAGGAAACCCACACAGACACTGGGAGAACATGCAAACTCCACACAGACAGTGGCCCGAGGTGGAATTGAACCCGGGTCCCTGGTGCTGTGAGGCAGCAGTGCTAGCTACTGTGCTGCCCCATTGAAAATGTTGAGTGGGCTGATCAGTGGCAAACGGAATTCAATCGGATAAACGTGAGGTGATGCAGTTGGGGCAGGACAAACAAAGCGAGGGGATAAAAGATAAACAGTAGTACCCTGGGAAACACAGAGGGTCAGTGGGTCAGTGTGCATGTACGCCAGTCTCTTAGGGTATTAGGACAGGTAGATAAAGTGGTTAAGATGGCAAATGTGTACTTGCCTTTATTAACCTCCCTGCTCTCAAACTTCATGTCACGGTTATGCTGGAACAGTATGAGATGTTGGTTAGGGTAGACGTATTGTGTGTGCTTCCAAAATCTATGTTATAGGAGGGAAGTGATTGCACTGGAGAGGGTGCAGAGGAGATTTATCAGAATGTTCTTTCAATTTTGAAGGGAGGTTAGACTGACGGGGGTTGTTTCCTTTAGAGTAGAGACGATTGTGACGGAACATGATTAAGATATATAAAATAGAGGAGTATAGACAGGGTAGAGAGGAAGAGAGGGATCGCTGACTAGTGGGCATAGATTTATGGTAAGAGGCAGAAGGCTTAGTGGGGATGTGGAGACAAACATTTTCATCCAGCGGGCTATGGGAATCTGAAACTCACTGACCATAAGTGTAGTCGGGGCAGAAGCCCTACAACATTTAAGAAGTGTTTAGATGTGTACTTGTGATGCCAAGGCATACAAGGCTCTGGGCCAAACCCTAGAAAATGGGATTAGAATAGTTAGGCAGTTTTTAACATGGAGACATGATGGGCAAAGACCCTTTCTTTTGTGGTGTAGGTCCTTATAACTCTAAACTTTGACAAAATGTCTTTTTGCCACCAATGTTCAAATTTAATTTCAATAAATGCCATGTGAATCTATACAGCGTCAAATATTAAGACCTGAATCTCCCAAACAACAGGAATGCTGACTAGATTGGCACTGTGTCCAAAGATTCTCCAAACCCTGTGCTGGCTGCTGTGCACTTCTACTGGAATCTTCTAATCCGAGATCTTAAAGAAATACGAACACGTTTTCTAGGAAACTCCATTGGAGCTGTGTAAAGGTGAGGGAAGGAAAGTCACACAACCCTCTCTGTTCACTGCACACTCCCCCAACCAAATCCCCCAATTTATGGCAGCAGCGTCTGTGGTTATTGGTCAGCCTTTCCAGAGATGAGTTGACACACTTCTAGAACAGATGGTGTGCTTGTATTAGTCTTAAGAATGAGGTGTGAAAGTGTATGGTGAGATAGATTGTCAGGTTGGCTAAGTGATTGCGGACAGGGTAAATATCAGTTGAGGAGTTGCCCAGGTTTTAACCTAACATTTCCTGGGTAACCATCCGCGTAAGGAGTGTGTTTCTGTCCCAAGCCTGACCCTAGCTCAAGGCTTGACCTGTGTCCCTATTGTGGACACCAAGGACAAAGGTTCACAACAGGAATGTTTAATTGACTTGTTTCTGATTTCCCATGCCTGTGTCAAATGGTCTTCCTACTCTGGGTATATAAGCTGAGACAGAAATGTAGCCATCCAGGTACAGTAGAAGGGGTGAAATGTGACTCATCTTAAGTTGGCAAATTTGTAGAGTAAATGAGGAGACAAGAGTGTGTATTTTAAGATACAGTGTTATGTTTTAGAATCTCGGTTAAGTTGCTTATTTCTTCCACCTCTGCATGATTTGTTTGGTGATAATTCCACTTACTGGGCTGGGTTGCCCTTGAAGCTGCAAGTGTACAGTTGGTGTTGAGAGAAATCAGCTATTTGTGTTCCCTTTGTAAACAACATTTCATAAGCTTCAGAGATTTTTTTAAAGCTCTTGTTAGCTGTCAACATGGAGTATGAACCATTAGTAACACATTTGTTTCAGCTTGTGGGCTGTTGTCATGGAGACAAATTCTCTGCATCTGCCAGCATCCATTATCCAAGCAAAAAAGAAGCTTTTTGAGTGGAATAAGGTGTTCAGCCCCAGCCAAGTGAAATTACCTGAATTCCCCCAAGGAAAAAATAGATATTTTAATTGCCTGCATAACGTGGTATATAGTTTGTTTGCGTTGCCATTTGTTTTATGTTTGGAGGTGTCTTTTGCTGACAGCAAAAATGCTTGATTTTGTTCACATTTTCTTCTCCACATTCCTCTTTGAGGATAAAGAGGAAGGGCTTAACGGAAATAAGGGTCTGTTTGGGCATAGTGCACTTTGTGTATTCTGTTAGCTGCTGTCCAGTTATATGGCTTCGGGCAAAATGCAAACTGAAAAGCTTTAGTGTAAGAGATAGCAGGAACTGCAGATGCTGGAGAA
>NW_025980701.1:0-5589 GCF_021869965.1 Rhincodon typus | reverse complement strand
AGATCTTGTTGCATTTGAACATGGACTGCTTCAGTATCTGAGGAGTCACGAATGGTGCTGAACATTGTGTGATCATCAGCGAACATTCCCACTTCTGACCTTATGATGGAGGGAAGGTCATTGATGAAGCAGCTGAAGATGGTTGGGCCTAGGATACTACCCTGAGGAACTCCTGCAGAGATGTCCTGGAGCTGAGATGACATAGATTCACACAGCACAGAAACAGACCCGTCGGTCCAACTCATCCGTGCTGAACAAATCAACCTAAATTAATCTAGCCCCATTTGCCAGCATTTGGCCCATATCCCTCTAAACCCTTCCTATCCATGTACCCATCCAGATGCCTTTTAAATGTTGTAATTGTACCAGCCTCCATCACTTCCTCTGGCAGCTTGTTCCATACACGCACCACTCTCTGTGTGAAAAAGTTGTCTCTTAGGTCCCTTTTAAATCTTTCCCCTCTCACCTTAAACCTACGCCCTTTAGTTTTGGACTCCCCCACCCTGGGGAAAAGACCCTGGCTATTCACCCTATCTATGCCCCTCATGATTTTATAAACCTTTATAAGGTCACCCCTCAGCCTCTGACGCTCCAGGGAAAATAGCCCCAGCCTATTCAGCCCCTCCCTGTAGCTCAAACCCTCCAACCCTGGCGACATTCTTATAAATCTTTTCTGAATGCTTTCAAGTTTCACAACATCCTTCCTATAGCAGGGACTCATCCGAATTCCTGAATCCACAGTCTTCCTGGAATTCAAAATGTGACCAGATTATTTCCAGATGCAGCTGGTGATCCAGAGATGATCGCTCACAGCTTCGAAGGAGAGACAGACTGGACTCAGGTTGTTATTTCCGTTTGTCTCTCTCTACAGAGCCTGCCAGACCTGCTGGGTTTCTCCAGCAATTTTCTTACATCCTTTTGTTACTCAGGCCCAGAACTCCCCAGGGACTAAGCTCAGCACCAGGTGCATTTTGAGATCATTGTTTTCCTGTCAGATGCCCCAGAGACCTCTTTGTGACCATGGAAGGGACAGAGCTGAGCAGGATCAGGCGTTATTAGAGCTTACTTGATTGACTTGGTCAATACTGTGTGCCCATCAACAAGGGCAGACGTAGCTCTCCTGCAATTGATTTTGAAAGGTACGTTTTGATAACAACTGGAAGAAAGGACCAGTTGCTATGGTGGGACTTGAACCTGACTCCTACCCACAGAGATGACCCAATGAAAACAGGAGCTGAGGAGTGATCAGTTTCCATGGAGATCTGCTGCCATCTGGTGTCATTAATGATGAACAACAACAGGCTGGGATATCCCTAACCTCACACACACAGTTTAAAATTTTGTTTAATAAATACAACAGGAAAGAAATAAAATAGGCTGATGCTTCATTACAACCAATCCTGTTTTAGAGAATGAAAGACATTAAATTCTGCATCAATGAGATCCTAATTAACCCATTTATTTCATTTCACTGAGTCTGTTTACCCTTGTGTTCGCTGACCTATGCTCCTCCCAGCCCAGGAATGCCTACATTTTAAAGTTTGTGTCTTAGTTTCAAATGTCTCCAGAATCTCATCTATCCCTGCCCATTCTGTCACCATCTGAGATCTCTGTCTCCTCCCATCCATGTGTCTCGTGCCCTCCAGCCCCCGCTCCCCTCCCAGGTCCAGGTGATATCACGCTGTCATTGTGGTCTGTGCTTTCAGCGCCCTGGCCCCTCAGCTCTGGGACACCCTTCCAAAACATCTTTCTGAGATAAACCCTATCTTCTTGATCAGATGAGCATTGGAGGAGGCCGTTTGGCCCTTGAGACTATTCTGCCATTTGATTTTGATTTGATTTGATTTATTATTGTCACATGTGCCGAGGTACAGTGAAACGTTTTGTTTTGTGTACCGTACAGGCAGATCATACCATACAAAGTGCATTAGGGTAAAAGAACAGAGCGAGGATTACAATGTTACAGGCTGAAGAGAAGGTGCACAAAGAGCGAGATCAACATTAAATTTAAACTTTGAGAGGTCCATTCAGCAATCTGATAACAGCGGGGAAGAAGCTGTTCCTGAATCTGTTGGAGCGTGTGTTTAAGCTTTTGTATCTTCTGCCTGATGGAAGAGGTTGGAAGAAAGTATAACCGGGGTGGGAGGGGTCTTTGATGATGTTGGCTGCCTTCCCGAGGCAGGGGGATGTGTAGATGGAGCCAATGGATGGGAGGTTGGGTTGTCTGATGGACTGGGCTGTGTTCACAACTCTCTGTAGTTTCTTACAGTCCTGGGCAGAGCAGTTGCTGTACCAAGCTGTGATGCATCCAGAAGGAATGCTTTCAGGGGTGCATCTATAAAGGTTGGTAACAGTTTAAGGTTCTTGTGAATTGGTAAGAGTCTTTATGGACTGAATTTCCTTTGCCTCCTGAGGAAGTAAAGGCATTGTTATTGCTTTCTTGACTGTAATGTCGATGTGAATGGACCAGGATAGATGGTTGGTGATCGTCACGGTGATTAGATCATGCTAACCCGTCCTCTCAGTGAATTCCTTGGGATTGAGTTTGAATCTGGTTCACTTGGTTCCGAGGTGACTGAAAGTGCGATCTGCAGACTGTACCACACTGGGGGCTGTGTGAGGGGCCCAGGTAGGTTATTTGGAGGTTTATCACTCCTTCTGTTGCCTCAACCCTCCCAGTAAGATCCAGCCCTACTTTGGGACGGTCACCAGTCCGACTCTACCACGAGTCAGTGGGGATGATGTTGGATGTCTTCAGGTGACTGTCTGTGTGGAGTTTGCACATTCTCCCTGTGTCTGCATGGATTTCCTCCAGTTTCCTCCCACAGTCCAAAGATGCGGGGGTTAGGTGGATTGGCCATAGTGTCTGGTGATGCGCAAGTTGGGTGGGTTAGTCATGGGAAATGCAGGGTTACAGGGATGGGATGGGGTGGGGTGAGTCTGAGTGGGATGCTGTTTGGAGGGTCATTGTGACTTGATGGGCCAAATGGCCTGCTTTTACACTGTAAGGATTCTATGACACAGCTTCCGACGCCTCTTGAGGAAGAGAGTTCTGAAGATGTCCAACCCTCTAAGAGGAATAAACATTTACATATCTGGATCTTATAGTGTTGATAACAATGTCTATCACATCAGCATAGCTTTTGTTTAATCCAGGCCAGATACTGTAAAACATATCTCTGGAGAAGCTGGATCTTGAACCCAGGCCTCCTGGTCCAGAGGTATTGTCATTATTATTGCACCGCAAGAGACTTGAGATTTTTGACATAGACAATTTCCATATTAACTTGTTCAGAGATGTCATCACATACCTATGGACTAGGTGGGATTCGAAATCACTGTGACACTGGGCTCACAGTTCACTGTACCTAGTTGCTATCATACAGAAAACTACATTGTATTTGAAACAAGAGCCTCTTCTTTTGAGGTTTTGAGGTTGTTTTCCTGATCAGAATTAGAGATGGACGCCCTTTTAAGGCTCAAACAGAGTTGATTGAGAGAAGGTGACGGTCTTTAGACTTTTACATTGAAGAGCTGAGCTAGTTTGCTGTTTGGGTACGTGGTAGAGTTGCTGATTTGTGCTTGGTTTCATAAATAGAGACAAGCTGAGTTTTGTGGCACAGTGGTAGTGCCTCTATCTCTGGGCTAGAGGGTCCAGATTGAGTTCCCACCTATGTTGGGGACGTTTCCTAAAGTTCTGAGCAAGTTGATTAAAAGAATAAGCACTGCGTTCTTTCCTCAGTCTGTTGTTGGTTTCACTGACGGGGAAAGTGTACAGAGGAAAGGAAACAGACGTGTACCTACAATTTACAACAAAAGGACAAAGAAAACAGACTGGGTCCCCATTTCTGGCAAACGTCAATCTCTCAGAGGCCCTTTTAACCACAGCCAGGCTGTGGAGTGGTTGTGATCAACCGTGGGTTTTTTTTGGAAATTGGAGTGAAAGGGGTCAATACTCCAAAGGAAGATGTTTGAGTTTATCCTTACCAAGAGGGAGTGAAATTTGAAAAAAAAAGCACTTTCGGAACTGAGTGTAACCAAAGAGTATCTAACATGTCAGAATTTATAACAAGAATGATTTATTGGGGGCATACAAGGTGTGGTCCATATCTGATACCTTTGTGAAAATGAACAATTTGGTTCACAGGAGACTACATTGTGGGGTTTGAAGGTTTTATCAAATCATAGAATCCCTACAGTGTGGAAACAAGTCATTCAGCCCATAGTGAATCTTCGAAGAGTATCCTACCCAGACCCACCCATCCCAGTAACTCTGCATTTCCCAAGGCTAGCCCACCTAGCCTACACATCAGTGAACATTATGGGCAATTTCCCATGGCCAATCCACCCTAACCTGCACATCTTTGGACTGTGGGAGGAAACCCACGCAGACACAGGGAGAATGTGCAAACTCCATAAAGACAGTTGCCTGAGGGTGGAATTGAACCCAGGTCCCTGGCACTCTGAGACAGCAGTGTTAGCCACTGTGCTAAACAAAGACTACAGAAAATTACTCCAGAAATTCCACAGTCTGAGTTTGTGTTTAATCAGTCAGATTGGGCACCAATCTCATGCACTGACAAATTTCAGGTTTTGCTGGGTGTTTTCTTTCATGGTAACGACTGGTTTTGGAACATGTGACTGCTGCCCTAAGATAAACTTGTAGAGGGAGACAATTGATGTCTCAGACTCTGAGCTCTGCCAAGGGGACACTGTTTAGAGTTGGCACGTTAGGCAAGGCAATGCTTCCCAGAAGTCTCTGCTGCCCATGGGGCTCAGAGAGAAGGCTGGAGACAATCATTTCAATCCTGCAGTGACATAAAGGATGGAAGTTTGTGTGATTACTGACCGTCAAAGTCATGGGGAGCCTAGTCACAGGTGTAAGGATGGAATATCCAAAAGATGAACGAGTTGCAGGTAGAGAGGGTGGTGAAGAAGGTGCGCTGCCTTTAGTGGTGAGTGCATTGAGTATAGGGATTGGGAGGTCATGTTGTGGCTCTACAGGACATTGGTATAAGACCATAAGACATAGAAGCAGAAATTAGGCCGTTCGGCCCATCGAGTCTGCTCCGCCATTCAATTATGGCTGATAAGTTTCTCAACCTCATTCTCCCGCTTGCTCCCCATAACCCTTGATTCCCTTGACAATCAAGAACCTATTTGTCTCAGTCTTAAATGTACTCAATGACCTGGCCTCCACAGCCTTCTGTGGCAGTGAATTCCATAGATTCACCACGCTCTGGCTGAAGAAGTTTCTCCTTATCTCCGTTCTTAAAGGCCTTCCCTTTACTCTAAGGCTGTGCCCTCAGGTCTTAGTCTCTCCTACCAATGGAACCATCTTCCCAACATCTAATCTGTCCAGGCCATTCAGTATTCTGTAAGTTTCAAATAGATCCCCCCTCATCCTTGTAAACTCCAATGAGTATAGTCCCAGAGTCCTCAAACTTTCGTCACATGTTTAGTTTTCCATTCTTGGGACCATTCTTGTGAACTTCCTCTGAACCCGCTCCAAGGCCAGTACCTCCTTCCTGAGATATGGGGTCTAAAACTGCACACAATGCTCCAAATGTGGCCTGACCAGAGCCTTAT
>NW_025980700.1:0-5589 GCF_021869965.1 Rhincodon typus | reverse complement strand
CCCGGACACTCACCAGCCGGGGCAGTGCCCGCCCACTCCCCGGACACTCACCAGCCGGGGCAGTACTCCCTCTCCGTTCATTGTTGCTCGCGCTCAACTCTCGCGCCTCTTCCGTTAATTTGAACCCCGTCGCGCGGTTATTACGTCCCTGTCTGCGCGGCCGTGTGTTTTGGCCCGTCGCAGACCAATCAGAGCTCAGCGTGTGCCCTCCGCTGGGGACGGCGTGACGGCATCACGGCATCAGCAAGCTGCCAGCCGCCTCCCTGGTCACGTGACTGTGTTTTGAAAGCAATCCCTGAATTGTTACTGGTGCGCTCATGAATGGTTAGTACCCTCTCCTTGGGTCTTATGGTGCTGTGGTTGTGTTCTTGTATGTCAATCTGTAGGCCTCGGTTCAAGTCCCACCTGCAGTCGAGGTGTATAATAATATCCCTGAAAAGGTTGATATGGAAAAATACTCTTATGCTCTGATTTTATCTTTATAAATGCCCATGGGAATAGTTTTCGATTGTATTGTGCTCACTGCTGGGCATCGCACTTTTGAAGGACGTTAATTAATTTGAGGTTTGCGGAGAGAGTTAATGGTACCAGGAATGACGCACTTCATTTACGTGCAGAAGCTGGGGTTCTCTTTACACCAGTGAAAGGGTTGGGTATTTAGTGTCATTATTTGCTCTATCAAAACTGCTAAAGAGTAATTGTTTCCAGTGGCAAAAGGGTCAGTAATCAGGGGATATGTATGCAAGGTGACTGGCAAAAGAACCAGTAGCCATCTGAAGGGACTTTATTTTCACATGAATGAATTTCCTTATAGAATCTGTTGGAATAGTGGATGCAACATTCATTGGTAGCATTCAAAAAACAAGTGAATAAAAACTTAAAAGAGGAAAAATCATAGGAATAGGAAGTGTACAGTGCTTGCAAAGAGCAAACACAGGTAAGATGGGAAGAGTTGTGCTCCTGTGCTGTACAGTTCTAAGAAATTGCCATGGTAATTCAGGAGTTTGTGAAACACAATGTATACATATTAGAATTTCTATAATTTGAAAGACGGTTGTGATAGCAGGATCAGAGAATTTTTCAGTACAGTTGGATGCTATTTGACTCATCAGTACCAGCTTCAGAAAGAGGCAAAACTATTCCCATTCTCCAGCCCTATCTCATTTGCCCTCTAAATTCATCACTTTCAAATATGTATCCCACTTTTGAAACGTCCTGTGGAATCTGCCTCCACCACTCTTCCACGCAGTGCATTTCAAATCCACACAACTCTCTAAGCAAGTTCTCTTGCTAACAGTCTTGAAATTGTGACCCCTAGTTACTAACATACTACCTAGTGGAAACAGAATATCCTTTTTTATCCTGTCAAACTTGCTCATAATTTTGAAGAGCACAGTAAGGTCACCTCTTTTCTCTTATCTGCTCCAAGGAAAATAAGGCCAATTTCTGTAATCTAAAATCCCTCATTCCAGATATTATTCTAGTAAATCTCTTTTGAACTGTCTCCTTGGCTATAACATCCTTCGTTAAACAGGGTGCCTCGAACTGAACACAATACGCTAAATGTGGTCTGACCAATGATTTGTAGCATCAAGACAGGAGCATCATTTCCTTGTTTTTATACTCTATGCCTCTACTTATAAGGATCTATTTATAAATCCAAGGATCCTATAAGCCTCCTTAACAATGGTTTCAACATTCACAGTGCTAACCTCATCCACTGCCTGTTACTTCAACAAAAAACTCAATTAAATTTGTTAGACACGACCTGCCCTTAACAAAGTCATGTTGATGGTCTTGTATTAATATATTTTCTTCTAAGTGTATATTTACCTTATCCAGTATTATGGCCTCCATCAGTTTTCCAACTATTAATGTCAAGCTGACAGGTCTGTAGTTTTTTCACCCTTCCTTAAACAACAGTTTCACATTTGCAATCTTCCAGTTCCCCAGGAGTAATCCTATGTTCAGAGAGGCCTGCAAAATATGGGACAATGGAGAAAATAGGAACAAGATCAGAGTATTTAGTCTTTCAAACTTATTCCTCTGTTCACTTTGATCATGGTTGATCTATACTCCAACACCATTATCCTAAGTTTTGATCATATCAAGCTCAGAGGTTCCCATATCTGATTCTGTGTGTGAAAATGTAACTTATGCTACATTTAGCTTGAGGATTGTGAAATAAATGGGAGTTAAAGCAGGGCCATTTCGCCCAAATCTTCCCCTCATCACACAGATTCATCTCATTTCTCAACCCCCACCACCACCACTGCATCTCCTTGCCTCTTTATCTTCTAACACTTACAATTTGAGAAGAAGATAGTGGTTGACTAAGTACATGGACATAGTTGAAAATATTTGTTTCAATTTTGAAATCTATCATCTTATTTTGGAAAATTATTTGAAGAAATACAACTGCACAGTAACAGAATTCCTGTAGTGTCACATACTGAAGTACTGATTTATCACGTGGACTTTCAAGCTTCACAGTTCCAGTTCAATATCAGAGCTCAGGGCAAAACACAAGGCTAACTCTCTAAATAAATATTTTAATAAAGATGCAAATGTAACCACGTTTGTGTGATTTTGTTCTTACTTTAAAAAGCAGACATGTAATTGTATAACAAATTTATAAGTTTAACTTTTAATTTTTTCCATTGTTAGAAATGATTTTTTTAGGGAAAAATAGACCAACAAGATGTAATAGAATAACTTATCAAGATTCCTTCAACACAACCTTCTACTACCAAGAAGGTCAATGACATCAGAGGCATGAGAACACCACTATTTGCAAGTTTCCCTTAAAGCCATATACCTGGCTCAGAGCTGTATTGGGGCTCCTTCGTTGCTGTAGAATGATTGGTAACCCAGAGTTGGAGAACCAGTAAACAAAACAGTAACGTTGGAAATTAATATACTGGTCAGTTTGGTCCTCCAGTTAAGTGTTCAATATGAGTCAGATGATTATGTCACTTTCTCTGTTTTACCTTTTTTCCCTTCTGGGAATTGAGTTGCCATTGAACCATATCATGACACAATATCGTAAGTGTACCTACAGCACATGAACGACAGCAATTCCAAAAGATGTCTCACCACCAACTTTGAAGTTATTCAGAGATGAGAAACAGATACTGGCTTTGCCAGTGATACTCATCACAAGCAAAAATAAATATCCATGAGAACATTCATTAAAGCAATGGGTATATGTTAGTATAAATTTAGTGTCGTATGACAGGAAGGTTCTTTGTGCCAGTTATAAAATTGAAAATTATGAGCATCAACTACAAGTAAAACAGTATTTTATGGAATTGTGGACACCTAGGAGATTTCTTAGAGCAGGTTGACATTTGAGATTTCAATGCAGCGTGTAGCCTTCGGCTACATATAAATACACACTCATGAATAATCTTTTACATGACCAAACTCATGTATTCTAATTTTCTTTTTAGTATGCCAAAATATCACCTTTCCTATATCCATATTTTGTACTAGCAGTTACCATGAAAACTTGTAATTACACCCTGTGTGCAATGGTGATACTTGCATCTTGTTTTGCACTTGCCAACCTCTGGCCTATAGAGAAATGCCTTTCGGTAAATATCATCTTTCTGCATCCTGAAATGTCATAAGTTTTATTATTTTATCAAATTGGATCAGAGGGTATGTCTAAAAGAGAGGCAGAATTAAATCTTCACACCATGGTCTGAACATACATCACCTTTAAATCTATCATCTAAAAATTGAATTCACCTAATGAGAAATGTCATTGAAATTGAATTAATAATTAAGTTACATCCAATGCGTTTATGTTTGCTGTAAAATATTAATTCACATTTATAATATACCTTTTTTCTTTCTTCTTTGTATTGTTATTACTTTCTACTCTTCTGTTAGTTATTTCACTCTCCATCTTTTCAATTTGAGAATTTCAGGGACCATTTTGAAATTCAACAATTACCCCCAAAACCTGTTGTTATACAGATCTGTATTTCAATTCCACATCATTTTAAATTAACAAGAACATAAACGTCAGAGCAGTAGGGCGGTCATCCCTTGGAGGCTGCTCCACTATTTTGTATAATTGTGGATATTCTCTCTATTCACTGCATTATCACCATATCCATCTTATCCAGAAATCTATGGATCTCTATCAAACATTCTCGGCAATCGAGAATCTAACATCCCACTGGATTATCACATTAATGCAGCGTAGAAGGAAGCCATTTAGCCTATTCTATCTGCCAGACAAAAGCTATCTATTTGGCCTGATCCTGCATTCCAGGTATGATCTGTTGCTTTGTATATTACAGTAGTTTACATGCATATAAAATAATTATATTAACTATAGTGAGGATTGCTTCCTCTACCATCCTTTGAGGTGGTGATTTCCAGACCTTCACCACAGTGAATGAAAAACATTCTCAACTCCCAACTCATTCAACCAATTATTTTAAATATATTTATGTCATGAACTGGCTTTCCGCTATGGCAAATAGGAGTTTCTCTAAAAATTAACACCAATGGAAATTCCCAGTAAAGAATGAGCTTGAATCTATCGTGCTTTTTATCTTCAGGGCATGCCAAAGTGCTCCATAATGAGTGGATTATTTTCAAAATACAATTTTTATTGAAATACGGGAAAACCAGCTGTGAAATTGTATTCACAAAGTCTGCATAAACAGCAGGATAAAAGAATGAAATAATATTTTAATTTCAATTCACAGAGGAATGCTGATTTTTCACATTGTGAGAACTCCCTACAATTTGCTGTTTAGAATTCTGGGATACTTTAATCCACTTAAGACAGGATCTCAAGTTTAATGTCCAACATAATAGCTGATACCTTTGATGGTGCACTGGTTTATTAGTAACAGACAAAGCAGCCAACAAGTTTATGAATCCAAGTTCATTATGAATCATGAACTCACAACTATTACTCTGCTGAGTGTTATCAATGAAGTTAACCACTCCTCCTCACAAACATGTATGCAAAAATATGTAAATTGCATCACTGCTGTCATTTTTCACAATGGTACAAACAGTGGTCGATCACCTGAGTAATAAGTAAGAAATAAGTAATACTTTCCCACATTGACCCTCCACAGATTTATGCTAGATCCAGCAGAAGAAAGAAAATTAAGGAGCTTTTAAATTGGCAAATTATTGCACAGCAACATGAATACAAATCTCTGCAATAAACAATGCCCTACACATTATTTTGTTTCGAATGATTATTCATTTCTTAACTTCACTGTGGATGATGTTGGGTAATTAGTACACAAGAATAGGAGTAGGACATTCGGTTGAGCCTGCTCCACCATTTAATAAGCTCATGTCTGATTGTGCCCGATGTTCCAGCTGTGTCTGCTCCAATATCATTCACTATCAAACATCTATCCAACTCAGCTTTGAATAAATTCAATGACACAGCCTCCACTGCTTTTTGTAAGTAATGAATTCAATAAATGACTCACTGAGTAAAAAGCAAATCAGTCTTAAACTGTGATAACAAGGTGTAGAGCTGGATGAACACAGCAGGCCAAGCAGCATCAGAGGAGCAGGAAGGCTGACGTTTTGGGCCTAGAC
>NW_025980699.1:0-5589 GCF_021869965.1 Rhincodon typus | reverse complement strand
CTGATGTGCTTAACTCGCTGAAATAAGCATTGTCATTCAACAATCATAAAAATTAAGTCGTTTGATGAAGTTGAGATTTTTGCCTACTGAAGTGCTTATCTCTCTCAAATATGCATGTCAGTTAAAGCAACATCAAAAGTTGAGTCATTGGTAAAGGTGAGATTTTGATCTTCTGAAGTGCTTACGTCATGAAATAAGCATGTCATTTATAACCAACATCAAAAATGAACATTTTTTGTGAAGTGAGATATTGGTCTTCAGAAGTGCTTATCTGAGTTAAATAAGCATGTTAATCAAAACTGCATCAAAAATTAATTCAGATGCTGAAGTTGAGACTTTTGATTTCTGTAGTGCTTATCTCACTGAAATAAGCATTTCAGTCCAACCAGCGTCCAAAGTAACATTGAAGTCATTTGGTGAAGTTGAGATTTTTGTCTTCTGAAGTGCTTATTTCACTGATGTCAGCATTATATTCAAATCAGCATCAAAAGTTAGGTGCTTTGGTAAAGTTGAGATTTTAGTGTTCCAATATGCTTGCCTCACTGAAATAAGCATTTTGGTCAAACCAGAATTAAAAATCAAGTCATTTGGTGAAGTTGAGATTTTGATTTTCTGAAGTCCCTGACTCGCTGAAAAATGCATTTAAATTTAAACTGCATGAAAAGTTAGGTTATCTGGTGAAAATGCGATTTTAGTCATCTGATATGCTTATCTCGCTGAAATAAGCACGTTAGTCAAAACAGCATCGAAAGTTGAGTCATTTGGTGAAGTTGAGATGTTTGATTTCTGAAGTGCTTATCTCACTGAAATAAGCATGTTCGTCAAACCAACATCAAAACTTGATTCATTTGGTGAAATTCAGATTTTGGTCCACTGAAGAGCTTAACTCGCTGAAATAAGCATTTTATTCCAACCAGCATCAAAAGTTGAGTCATTTGGTGAAGTTGAGATTTCAGCCTCTGAAGTGCTTAAATCGCTGAAATAAGCGTGTTAGTTAAACCAACATCAAAACTTGAGTCATTTGGTGAAGTTAAGATTTTGGTTTTCTGAAGTGCTTGTCTCACTGTAATAAGCATGTTAGTCTAAACAGCATGAAAAATTAAAGCATTTGGTGAAGTTGAGATTTTTGACTTCTGAATTGCTTATCTGACTCACATAAGTATGTTAGTCTTACCAACATCAAAACTTGTGACATTTGGTGAAGTTCAGATTTTGGTCATCTGAAGTGCTTATCTGAGTGAAATAACAATGTTAGTCAAAACAGCATCAACATTGAAGAAATTTGTGAAGATGAAATTTTTGAATGCTGAAGTGCTTATCTCACTGAAACAAGCATTTTAGTCAAATCAACATCAATAGTTAGGTCCTTTGGTGAAGTTGAGATTTTCGTCTTCTAATATGCTTATCTCGCTGAAATGAGCATTTTAGTCAAACCAGCATCAAAAGTTGAGTGTCTTGGTGAAATTGAGATTTTGGTCTTCTGATATGCTTGTCTTTCTGAATTAAGCACGTCAGTCAAAACAACATCAACAGTTGAGTCATTTGGGGAAGTTGAGATTTTGATTTTCAGAAGTCCTTAACTCGCTGAAAAATGCATTTTAATTTAAACAGCATCAAAAGTTAGGTTATCTGGTGACGGTGAGATTTTAGTCATCTGATATCCTTATCTCGCTGAAATAAGCACGTTAGTCAAAACAGCATCGAAAGTTGAGTCATTTGGTGAAGTTGAGATTTCAGCCTCTGAAGTGCTTAAATCACTGAAATAAGCGTGTTAGTCAAACCAACATCAAAACTTGATTCATTTGGTGAAATTCAGGTTTTGGTTTTCTGAAGTGCTTATCTCACTGAAATAAACATGTTTGTCAAAACAACATTAAAAATTAAGTCATTAGGTCAAGTTCAGATTTTTGACTTTTGAAGTGCTTATCTCACTGAAATAATCATTTTTTGTCATAGCAGCATCAAAAGTTGAGTGATTTAGTGAGGTTGCGATTTTGGTCTTCCGATATGCTTCTCTAACTGAAATAAGAACGTTAGTCACAACAACATCAAAAATAGAGTCTTTTGGTGAAGTTGAGATTTTTGCCTTCAGAAGTGCTTATCTCACTCAAATATGCATGTTGTTCAAAACAACGTCAAATGTTGAGTCGTTTGGAGAAGTTGAGATTTTGGTTTTGTGATGTGCTTATCTCACTGAAATGTCATAACCACATCAAAAGTTGAGTGTTTAAGTGAAGTTGAGATTTTGATCTTCAGATGTGCTTATCGCCATGAATTAACCATGTCATTCAAAACACATTAAAAACTAACGCATTTGGTGAAGTTCAGATATTGGTCTTCTGATGTGCTTATCTGAGCGAAATAAGCATGTTTGACAAAACAGCATCAAAAATTCAGGCATTTGTCGATTTTGAGATTTTTGACTTCTGCAGTGCTTAATTCATTGAAATAAGCATGTTAGTCAAACCAACATCAAAACTTGAGTCATTTGGTGAAGTTCAGGTTTTGGTGTTCTTCAGAGCTTAACTTGCGACCATTAGCATTTTAAACCAACCAGCATCAAAAGTTGTGTCATTTCGTGAAGTTGAAGTTTCAGCCTTCTGAAGTGCTTAACTCGCTGAAATAAGCATGTTAGTCAAAACAACATCAAAATTTGAGTCATTTGGTGAAGGTGATATTTTGGTCTTCTGAAATGCTTACCTCCTGAAATAAGCATGTCATTCAAACCAATATGAAAAACTAACTCATTTGTTGAAGTTAGATATTGGTCTTCTGAAGTGCTTATCTGAGTGAATTAAGCATGTTAGTCACAACAGCATCAAATATTAAGTCAGATGGTGAAGTTGAGACTTTTGATTTCTGAAGTGCTTATCTCGCTGAAATAAGCATATTAGTCCAACTAGCGTACAAAGTTAGGTCCTTTGGTGAAGTTGAGATTTTTGACTTCTGAAGTGCTTATCTCACTCAAGTAATCATGTTAGTCAAACCAACATCAAAACTTGAGTCATTTTGTGAAGTTCAGATTTTGGTTTTCTGAATTGCTCATCTCATGGAAATAAGCATGTTAGTCAAAACAGCATTACAAGTTAGGTCCTTTGGTGAGGTTGAGATTTTAGTCTTCTGATATGCTTATCTCGCTGCATTAAGCACCTTAGTCAAAACAACATCAAAACTTGAGTCATTTTGTGAAGTTCAGATTTTGGTTTTCTGAAGTGCTCATCTCACTGAAACAAGCATGTTAGTCAAAACAGCATCAAAAACCAACTCATTTCGTAGAGTTGAGATAGTGGTCGATCGATGTGATTACCAGAGTGAAATAAGCATGTTAGTCAAAACAGCATCAAAAATAAAGTCATTTGTTGACGTTGAGATTTTTGACCTCTGAAGTGCTTAAATCGCTAAAATAAGCATGTCAGTCAAACCAACATCAAAACTTGATTCATTTGGTGAAATTCAGATTTTGGTCTACTGAAGAGCTTAACTCGCTGAAATAAGCATTTTAAACCAAACAGCATCAATAGTTGTGTCGTTTGGTGAAGTTCAGATTTTAGCCTTCTGAAGTTCTTAACTCGCTGAAATAAGCATGTCAGTCAAAACAGCATCAAAAGTTGAGTCATTGTGTGAAGTTTAGATTTTGATCTTCTGAAGTGCTTCCCTCATGAAATAAGCATGTCATTCAAACCAACATCAAAAACTAACATTTTTGGAGAAGTGAGAATTTGGTCTCCTGAAGTGCTTATCTGAGTTGAATAAGCATGTTAGTCAAAACTGCATCAAAAATTACGTCAGACGGTGAAGTTGAAATTTTTGATTTCTGAAATGCTTATCTCACTCAAATAATCGTGTCAGTCAAACCAACATCAAAACTTGAGTCATTTGGTGAAGTTCAGATTTTGGTTTTCTGTCGTGCTTATCTGATTGAAATAAGCATGTTAGTCAAAACAGCATCAACATTGAAGTCATTTCGTGAAGTTGAGATTTTTGACTTCTGAAGTGCTTATCTCACTGAAATAAGCATTTTAGTCAAATCAGCATCATAAGTTGAGTGTCTTGGTGAAATTGAGATTTTGGTCTTCTGATATGCTTATCTCGCTGAAGTAAGTCAAAAAGTTAGTCAAAACATCATCAAAAGTTGACTCATTTGGTGAAGTTGAGATTTTTATTTTCTGAAGTGCTTAACTCGCTTAAATAGGCATTTTAGTCAAACGAACAGAAAAAATTGTGTCATTTTGTGAAGTTCAGATTTTTAGCTTCTGAGGTGCTTAACTCGCTGCAATAAGCATTTTTTTTTTAACCAGCATCAAAATTTAGGTCATCTGGTGAAGGTGAGATTTTAGTCTTCTGATGTGCTTATCTCACAGAAATAAGTATGTTGGCCAAAACAACTTCATCAGCCCCTGATAAACGAACCCTAAAACACAGGAGCCCCAGGGTATAAACGCTGAAATACAGAGCCTCCTGTATATAATCACGAAAACACAATAAAAACTAAAGGAACTGCGAATGCATCAAAATCGGGAACAAAAACATAGTTGCTGGAAAAGCTCAGCAGGTCTGGCAGCATCGCCAGCACTTCTGACATCTGCAATCCGACCCCAGCACCAAAGGCACTTTTTCCCTCCCCACCCTTATCTGTTTTGTGGAGGGACCACTCAGTCCGTGACTCCCTTGCCCGCTCCACACTCCCCTCCAGCCCCACCACACCTGGCACTTTTCCCTGCAACCGCAGGAATTGCGACACCTGCCCCTACACCTCCCCCCTCAACCCCAACCCAGGCCCCAAGAAGGCTTTCCACATCAAGCAGATTGTCACCTGCACATCTGCTAACATGGTATACTGCATCCGGTGTTCCCGTTGTGGACTCCTCTACATTGGGGGAACCAAGCGGAGGCTTGGGGACCGCTTTGCAGAACACCTATGCTCGGTTCGCACTAAACAACTGCACCTCCCAGTCGCGAACCATTTCAACTCCCCCTCCCATTCCTCAGATGACATGTCCATGCTGGGCCTCCTACAGTGCCACAACGATGCCACCCGAATGTCGCTGGAACAGTAACTCATATTCCGCTTGGGAACCCTGCAGCCCAATGTTTTCAATGTGGACTTCACAAGCTTCAAAATCTCCCCTCCCCCTACCGCATCCCAAAACCAACGCAGCTCGTCCCCGCCTCCCTAACCTGTTCTTCCTCCCACCTATTCCCTCCTCCCACCTCAAGCCCCACCCCCACGTCCTACCTACTGACCTCATCACGCCCCCTTGACCGTCCGTCCTCCCTGGACTGACCTATCTCCTCCCTAACTCCCCACCTACACTCACCTTTACTGGCTCCATTCCCGCCTCTTTGACCTGTCGGTCTCCACTCCACCTATCTTCTCCTCTATCCATCTTCTATCCGCCTCCCCCTCTCTCCCTATTTATTTCAGAAACCCCTTCCCATCCCCCATTTCTGAAGAAGGGTCTCGGCCCGAAATGTCAGCCTTCCTACTCCTCTGATGCTGCTTGGCCTGCTGTGTTCATCTAGCTCTCCAACTTGTTTTCTCAGATTCTCCAGCATCTGCAGTTCCTACTATCAATGCGGAAAATGAGA
>NW_025980698.1:0-5590 GCF_021869965.1 Rhincodon typus | reverse complement strand
AAGGGTCTCGACCCGAAATGTCAGCTTTCCTGCTCCTCTGATGCTGCTTGGCCTGCTGTGTTCATCCAGCTCTACACCTTGTTATCTCAGATTCTCCAGCATCGGCAGTTCCTACTATCTCATGGTCAATTAAATGCTGGCCAGCTAATGACATCCACATCCTACAAATGAATAAAAAAGAAGATCCCATACAATATTATGCAATTTTAAAGATCCAATATATGGGCATCACCTGTACCACCAAACAGCCAGTTTACATTATGTTGCATTGTGTTTCACCTTGCTTACAAATCAACCTGTGAACAGATTCGAGAATGGAACCCATTCAGAACATGATGACTGGCTTAATTGATTATCATGCTCCAGATATCTCTCAATGATAAATAAGTAAATGCTCTGACAAACAATCTCTCATTCTACAAGCTTGCAATCAAGTGAAATCAATAATAAAATCAAATTGAAGAACAAGAGTGGAAAATTTCACTAAGCTTTCTATTTTATATCTCAAATAACTTATAATGAATCTTCTAACTAACAAACATCATAGAATCCCTGCAGTGTGGAAACAGACCATTTAGCCCGACAAGTGTACACTGCCCCTTTGAAAAGCATCCCACCCAGACCCATCCCCATAACCCCACATTTCCCATAGCTAATCCACCTAACTTACATACCCCTGGACTCTATGGGAAATTTGGCATGGCCAATCCACCTAACCCACACATCTCTGGACTGTGGGAGGAAACCAGAGCACCCGGAGAAAATCCACGCAGACACAGGGAGAATGTGCAAACTCCATGCAGACAGTCACCCAAGGGTAGAATCGAATCAAACTTGGGCCCCTGGCACTGTGAGGCAGCAATGCTAACCACTGAGCCACAGTGCCGATATCTGGAACCTTTTACAGTGCTCTGGAGTGCTTTCAACATGTTGTGCCCTTGAAACAAATGTAGTCCTCGATAAAGTGTTTCTACACATGGAAATTGTTTGTTTTCCTCCCCTCATGAAATATTACAACAAAAAGCAAAGCCAATCACTAACCCTGCCCTTTGTTCTCCCACCCTTTGCAGTTCAAGCTGTCAACATGATTAGTTAGGCCTGATTTTGTTGATAGCGGGCTGGCATTTATCATGAGTTGGACTTGCTCATGCACCCTGGAGCTCAAAATCTTGTACATTTTTGCCCACAAATTTTTTTAGAATTATCAGCTGCTTAGTGCAGTGGGAGAAACAGAGCATTCGGGATATGAGAGAATGGAACATCGCTAACGTTCTTCCTTATCTAAGGTTTGAAAAATTAACAATGGATGTTCTGATGATGAATTACAGTTTGTGAATCAAATGCTTTACAGGCAAAGAAAGAGAAATAAGAATAGAAAAGAAAGATTGAATTGAGGGAGAAGAGAGAAGTAATAGATAATTTAGAAAAACATTTAACATTATTAACATCTGGAAGATATTAAACCTTTTGTTGCTAGAGGGCTGATAGGCAGACATAAGACATTGAGGGGAGGCGATGGCCTAGTTGTATTATCATTAGACTATAAATTCAGAGTCAGGTAATGTCCTGGGAACCCAGGTATGACTCCTGCCATGGCAGATGGTGGAATTTGAATTCAATAAAAATCTGAAATTAAAAGTCTAACAATGACCACGAATCCTCAGTCAAATTCTTGGGAAAAAAACATCTGGTTCATTAATGTCCTTTAAGGAATGAAACTGCCATCCGTACTTGGTATGGCCTGCATATGATTCCTGACCCACAGCAATGTGGTTGACTCCTAAACAAATTTGGATCGGCAATAAATGGTTTGAATGAATTAAAAATGCATTTGGAGGAACAGAAATGTTAACTCTGATTTCTCTCCACAGATGCTGCCACATCTGCTGAGCCTTCACAGCATTTTTTTGTTACTGATTTATAGCATCTGCAGAGTTTTGCGATCGTTTTTAAAAAAGCATATTTCGGGGCTGGGAGTTGGGATGGGGGTTGGTCAGTGAGGAGGGAAGGGCGGGTAGGTGGGAGAAAAGACGGACAGGTCAGGGAGGCAGGGACGAGATGGTCTGGTCTTGGGTTGAGGTTGAGAGTGGAGAGATTTTGAAGCTTGTGAAGTCCACATTGAGACCATTGGGCTGCAGGGTTCCCAACTCCCTACCTACACTCACCTTTACTGGCTTCATCCCCACCTGCTTGACCTGTCCATCTTTTCTCCACCTATCTGCTCCTCTATCCACCTTCTATCATTGCCTCCCCCTCTCTCTATTTATTTCAGAGCCTCCTTCCCCTCCCCCATTTCTGAAGAAGTGTCCAGACCTGAAGCATCAGCTTTCCTGCTCCTCTGATGCTGCCTGGCCTGCTGTGTTCATCTAACCTTATAAAACTACTGCCTATGATGATGAGGTAGTGAGTAAAGTACCATTCTTACAAAGCTAACAGCAGAATGCACAATTCAAACAGCAATTTTTGGATAGCTGCATTTAACAATCGGCAGAATCTTGTGCCTTTGAGACTAAGCGTAGAGATGGTCTAAAAACAGGAGTGAATCTGGTTTTCTCATGTAATTATGTTCTTCTTAGCTCATTACAGATACAAGCCTGGGTAAATGACTAAATTTCATGGACAGGTGGATCGGAAGATCTGCACCTTTCCAGGCTCCAACTTTTTGGGCGCCTTATCTATATGGAACCCAAACAGCATTTCACTCTTTGTAACCCAGGAGCATCACTGAACCTCTACATACCATCTCCACCCACCCCTGGAGATGTCAGAGACCAGGCTAAAAGCAATACCACACTTCCTGAGATTTTTTTTGAAAGTTGTCCAGGGAAGAATGGACATTCATTTCCCTAGGGATGGTAACAAGAGTCTATCCCCATAGATGAAGGCATAGAATCCCTACAGTGAGAAGGAGGCCATTGGTTGATCGAGCCCATACCAACCCTCTGAAGATCATCCCACTCAGACCCACCACCCTACCCTATCCTTGTAGCCCTGCATTTCCCATGGCTAATCCACATACCCTGCACATCCGTGGACACAATGGGCAATTTATCACAGCCAATCCACCTATCCTGCATATCTTTGGACTTTGGGAGGAGACCAGAGCACCCCGAGAAAGCCTGTACAGACAGGGATAGTGTGCAAGCTCCGCACAGGCAGTTACCAAGGACAGAATCTAACCTGGGTCCTTGGTGCTATAAGACAGCAGCGCTATCCACTGAGCCCCTGTGACCCCCCA
Organism: Rhincodon typus; assembly: GCF_021869965.1. NCBI lineage: Eukaryota > Metazoa > Chordata > Chondrichthyes > Orectolobiformes > Rhincodontidae > Rhincodon > Rhincodon typus. Next base: position 2,352 of record NW_025980698.1, on the reverse strand, counting down.
GATGGAGGTGGTGGAGAATGTGGATGACTTAAAAGAACCTCCAGTGCCACAAGAGATTAAATGTGGACCCAAAACATTAACTCTGCTTTCTCTCCACAGATGCTGGGTTTTACCAGCAATCTATAATTTTGCTTCTGATTTCCAACATCTGCAGTTCTTTGGTTTTCAAAATAATTTGCTGCCCTCTGCCACAGTATGAACATTTATTTACCCAATGCTTAATGCCCCTCTGAATGTGAGTTACCATTGTAAACTTGCCACTGTAGAGGACTGTTATACGCAAGATTCAGTGCCAGGCATTCCCATATGATGCCTTATGTATAATCAATGTTTGTCACTTTATTGCAGCTATCAGTACAGCACCAATTGCACCACAATGATACTACGTCTCATACATCTTCTAGAAGTCACATTTAAAACATAAAAGGAGCTACAATACTAAGCAACTTGTGCACCAACGGCCCACAGTTCTTCACAACAAAGAGAATGCACATATCTGATACCTTTTCACCAAAGATTTGCATGGGACAAGATGATTTTGGGATGAACATTTCACAGACATCACAAAGACACAGCTCCGCCCACAGCCGACGCCGACACAGCTCCGCCCACAGCCTCCACAGCCAGCAACTCCAGAGGAGACAGCAGCACCCAGCCCTGCCGAGTCTTCACCATCCCCCCAGACCTACCCCTTACTGAGGACGAACGGTCAGTCCTCAGTAAAGGGCTCACCTTTGTCCCCCTCCACCCACAGATCAACGAATACCGCTCACGCTTGGACATAGAGCAGTTTTTCCGCCGCCTCCGCCTCCACGCTTACTTCTCTGACCGTGAACCTAACCCTCCCTCTACTGACTCCTTCTCCCGCTTCCAACACACCCCCTCCTCCTGGACACCACCCCAAGGCCTCCTACCCTCCCTCGACCTCTTCATCTCCAACTGCCGTCGAGACATCAATCGCCTCAACCTCTCCACCCCTCTCACCCACTCCAACCTCTCCCCCGCAGAACGTGCAGCCCTCTGCTCCCTCCGCTCCAATCCCAACTTCACCATAAAACCCGCGGACAAGGGAGGCGCAGTTGTAGAATGGCGCACTGACCTCTAAATCGCCGAGGCCGGACGCCAACTCTCCGACACCTCCTCCTACCGCCCCCTTGATCAAGACCCCACCCCTGAGCACCAAACCATCATCTCCCAAACCATCCACAACCTCATCACCTCAGGTGACCTCCCACCCACAGCCTCCAACCTCATCGTTCCCCAACCTCGCACTGCCCGCTTCTATCTCCTTCCCAAAATCCACAAACCTGAATGCCCTGGTCGACCCATTGTCTCCGCCTGCTCCTGCCCCACCGAACTGATCTCCAACTATCTCGACTCCATTTTCTCCCCCTTGGTCCAGGAACTCCCTACCTATGTCCGTGACACCACCCACGCCCTCCACCTCCTCCAGAACTTCAAATTCCCCGGTCCCCAACACCTCATCTTTACCATGGACGTCCAGTCCCTCTACACCTGCATTCCCCATGCAGATGGCCTTAAGGCCCTCCGCTTCTTCCTGTCCCGCAGGCCCGACCAGTCCCCCTCCACTGACACCCTCATCCGCTTAGCCGAACTCATCCTCACACTCAACAACTTCTCTTTCAATTCCTCCCACTTCCTACAGACAAAGGGGGTAGCCATGGGTACCCGCATGGGCCCAAGCTATGCCTGCCTCTTTGTAGGTTATGTGGAACAATCCCTCTTCCGTACCTACACCGGCCCTAAACCCCACCTCTTCCTCCGTTACATTGATGACTGTATCGGCGCCGCCTCGTGCTCCCACGAGGAGCTCGAACAGTTCATACACTTCACTAACACCTTCCACCCCAACCTTAAATTTACCTGGACCATCTCTAACACCTCTCTCCCCTTCCTGGACCTCTCTGTCTCCATATCGGGCAACCACCTAGAAACCGATATTCATTTCAAGCCCACCGACTCCCACAGCTACCTAGAATACTCCTCCTCCCACCCACCTTCCTGCAAAAATGCTATCCCCTATTCCCAATTCCTTCGCCTCCGCCGCATCTGCTCCCAGGATGAGACATTCCACTCCTGTACATCTCAGTTGTCCTCGTTTTTCAAGGACCGTAACTTCCCCTCCTCGGTGGTCGAGAACGCCCTCAACCGTGTCTCCCACATCTCCCGCACCTCATCCCTCACACCCCGTCCACGCAATAAAAACCAAAAAAGAATCCCCCTCGTCCTCACGTACCACCCCACCAACCTCCGGATCCAACGCATCATCCTCCGACACTTCCGCCATCTGCAATCCGACCCCACCACCAAAGACATCTTTCCCTCCCCACC
>NW_025980697.1:0-5590 GCF_021869965.1 Rhincodon typus | reverse complement strand
TTTCGGGCCTAGACCCTTCAGAAGGGTCTAGGCCCGAAACGTCAGCCTTCCTGCTCCTATGATGCTGCTTGGCCTGCTGTGTTCATCCAGCTCTACACCTTGTTATCTCAGATTTTCCAGCATCTGCAGTTCCTACTATCTCTCACCTCAGTATCTAATTGTTTTTGTTGTCATCAACTATTCAGTAGGGAAGTTGACAGTACACTTGGGAAAGAAGAAATGTTTTTAGGGAATGTCAAACAAGTACTGATATGAGGCTTGAATATGCATGTGAGAAGTGTAGATTTTGTGAGCTACACTGGCAGCTGATAAGCCAGCTGCTGCATTGGGTCCTCAGTCATATCACGACTCCTCCAGCCTGACAGAGGTCATCTTTGATTCTGATGGACTGCCCGTGATGGCCAAACGTTCAATTTAAAAATTGTTACGCTGAGGTATATATCTCTCCAATGTCTTATCCCTCCCTATTCCTGTCACAACTGCCAGCCCTGGAAGTCTGTAAGTTGACAAACTCTGAACTTTTTGTGGAACCAGTTCTGAGGAGGCGTTAACTCTTTTTTTCCTTTCACAGATGCTGCCAGACCTGCTGAGCTTTTCCAGCAACTTTGTTTTTGTTCCTTAAATTCTGAACTTTGTTGCATCGCTTTTTTTTAGTTTTCTTTTTTTGTCCATCCATTGAGAAAAATAGTGATATTGCAGAGAAATTGTAAATAAATTGGTGCATGACTAATTGCTGTTAGTGGATTCATTAAAGATATTGGAAAATGGTATATTTGTAGACCAACACTTTGTGCATTTTACATAAAATACATGAATAGGGAAGGTTTCTCAATTTAAACTGGATGGACAAAAAGTCAAATGAGTAGGTTAAATCAAGTGTAGATTTGAGGTGGCACAGGATTGCTAGGTAGAGTAAACGATTGAATGATATTCAGGTAAACACATTGCAAACAAAGATGCACCAGCCTTGTTCTGGCAACAGTTAAAGGAGAAATTGAAGGTAAAAACCAAAGAGGAAGAAGGGCAATTGTATGGGTGGATAATATTGAGCAGACTGAGGGAGCCTTGAGCAAAACCAGAGAAACTCAGCAGGTGTGCCAGCATCTCTGAGAAGAACACAGTTAGCGTTTTGATTTCGATATGACTCTTCTTCAAAATAAATGGGTCATGAGACTAATTGTAGGCTTTAACTGCCCACAATCATTTGTAATTGTGAGCACCTTATTGGTACAGGTATGGTTTACTGACAGTACTAAACTGACTGTAAGGTGTAGTATTTGTTAAAATTGTTAATTAGTTAACACCTAATAAAGATGGCAGGGCAAGTGATGTGATGTGAGTGCAGGATATATGGGAGATTCTGGATGCCAATGTGATCAAGGACAAACAAGCCTGTAGAAAGAGCCAGCAGCTATAGAAACCTCAACTGAGTGTTGGTAGGGTGGAGGCTGAATTGCACATCAGGGCTGGGAAAGGTTACCTAGACACTTTATACCCAGAGGCAGTGGCACCCATTAGGAAAGGTCATCTAATTTGGCCAGTAGTCAGTATTGTGTAAGGGCTTTAGGACTCTGAGCGACCTTGCAATTGAGCTGCTCTCCAATGGTTATGAAGAGCACGGTGTGGACAGAATTAGTGAAAACAGAATTCTATAGAATAGAACAGATGAGAACTGATAAGCCAGTTAGAGAGAAGAAAAGGTAGAGAATAATCTTATGAATGTAACAGAAAGATCAGAGCCTGACATATCATGTAACTGTTACCTAAGTAACTCTTGTATTAATAGGCAACAAATAGAGTTCTAAGGAAGCCTAAGGCTGAAGGCAGTTCTTGGCCTAGTGTTGTCCTCGACCAATCTATCTTGAACTCAAATTATTAGATGTGGACGTAAAACCTCATGTTAAAATAATCATGGACAAGAGGGTGTGACTGTGGGTGAGGCTGGTAAGATGATCCAGAGGAAAGGAGTGCAAAAACCTCATGATGATTGAACTGACCATGGAACACAGATGAGCAAGCTATTAAAGAAGTGGGAGTGAAATAAATATAGTGGTTGTAGGAGACAGGATAGTTCTCTGCAGCAAAGAGTGTAAGTCCAGAAGACTGTGATGTCTGCCTGATATCAGGGTTCAAAATATGGGCTGAGAGGAACTTGAAGTCGGAGGCAGAGAATACAGATATCATGGTCCATGTGGGTACTGATGGGCAAGGCAGAACTGGGAAAGGAATTCAACGCAGAGAGCTTAAGAATCTAGGCACTATATTAAAAGGCTGAATCCCAAATGTAATAATCTCTAGATTACTATTTAAGCCATTTGCAAGTTCATACAGGGTGAACAAGATTAGAGGAGTGAATGCTGGGCCCAAAAACTGTTGTGGGAAAAGTGGCTTCTGATTCATATTGTACTGGCTGGGAAAATTTGGATATATATGTTGGGATGCTCTCCACCTGATCCATGCTATAATAGGTTTTCTGGAGATCTGCATAACCAGGAAAGTAGATAGGGCTTTAAACAAAACAAGCAGTTGAGAAATCAAAGTTGGGTAGATATACAAAATCCAGGGGTCGAGGCAGGAGAGAACATAATAATATTAGAAATGAAGGTCGGAGAATAAGGAAAGGACAGAGAGGAACAAAGGTCCTTAGAATGCACCAAAAGTCAAGACTAGATGTTGCAGAGATAATACAAATATAAAACTCAAGGCTCTGTATCTGAAAGCAGGTAACATTCATAACAGAGCAACAAACTGAATTAAATAAATATGATCTGATTGCCATTACAAAGTCATAACTGCAAGATGACAAGGATTGGGTTCTGAATATTGAAGGATTATATGACATTTAAGAAGAATAGGAAGCTGGGTGAAGGTAGAGGAATAACATTATTAATCAAGAATGATATCAGTGTAATAATTCAAGCTGCCCTTAGTTCAGGAGATCAGGATGCAGAATTAGTTTGGATGTAGTAGGGGAACAGTAGGGGAAAGTTGTCACTAGCGGGTGTGATCTACATCTCTTTTAACAGTGCCTACAATGTTTCAATGAGTAACTCCCACATTAGTTAATTTGTCAATAAACAACCTAACAGAGCCATATGGATGGAATCATATCTTAAAGACAATGTTCCAGACACCACCATCACCATCCTGGATATGCCCTGCCCCAGCAGAGGCAGTGACACAGTGGTACACAGTCGAGAAGGAGTTAAACTGGGAGTTGTCAACATATAGCTTCATGGCTTCAAGTTAAACATGGGCAAGGAAACCTCACAGGGTGTGGGCATCGCTGGCTGGCCAGCATTTATTGTCTATCCCTAGTTTCTTTTGAGAAGCTGGTGATGAATTGCCTTAAACTGCTGCAGTTAACACACTGTAGGTAACTCACAATAGCAGGGAATTACAGGATTTTGACCCAGTGGAACTCAAGGAACTTGGCATATTTCCAAGTCAAAACAGTGAATGTCTTGGAGGCAAACTTGCAGGTGGTGGTGTTCTAATGTATCTGCTGCCCTCGTGCTTCCAGATGGAAATGGTTATTCAGAAGGTGCTGTTTAAGAATCTTTGGTGAATTTAAGGAATTGTTAAAGTAGGTTAAAAATAAGTATGCATATTCAGATTTTAAGCGACAGCTGTGAGGTCTCCTTCAGTTCCTGTTTGGCAGTGTAGCAAAGGACATGTGCAACGTTATTTTCCACTTGGTTCTTCTGAGATATTTGGCTGAGAATATCGCCACTTGAGAAAGAATAAGACGAACAGGAACATATTGTTAAAAGCCACAAGTAAAGTGCATTTTAGAATCATATTTGACAATGTTTCTTTGTTTTTATCTCTCACAACTACTTTTCAGCCTGTCCTGAAAGGTGGTCAGTTTAAAGAAGTCAATGCAGATTACTGTCGCCATACTTGGCTCCAGGAATAGTGTGACCGACTGAGAAAAAATGCTGAGTGCCAGTTAATGGATACAATAGACTGAAGAAATCACTGCAGGGTCTACCTTAATGGACAATGATACAGTGCATTCTGTAAACCACAGAGGTGACTGGGGCACTCTTTATTTTGTAATTTCAAAGTTAGAAAATAAGCACACTTGCACTGTTGCATTGCATTCTGATAACATTCAGTTCTCAGGCTGTTAGCTGCATCCGATATCTCATTTCACTTATAAATCACATTTATATAGCGTCTTTAATGTTACAAAAGTCTCAAGGCACCTCACAGGAGCAGCATCAAACATAGTGTGGCACTGAAACATACTAGAGGTAGCTGGATAATTGGTTTTCAATACAACATGATTGGCAACAGCGTGGGTTCAATTCCCACACCAGCTGAGACTACCATGTGAGACACTCCTTCTCAACCTCTCCCCTCACCTGAGGCATGATGACCCTCAGCTTAACAAGACAGCAGCCCTATGGTCTGATAGGACTGTGGTGACTTTATCCTTTATAAGGTCATATCAGGACTGGTGATCAAAGACTTTGTGAAAGAGTCAGGCTCGAAGAAACATCTTAAAGGAAAAGAGACGTACAGAAGTTGGAGAGGTTTCGGCAAGAAATTTCAGGAATTATCGATGAGATGGGCAATTGATGTGCAGCTGCCAATGGTGAAGTAATTTAATTCAGTGTGTGCAAAAAGGTCAGAATCAGAGAAACGCAGAGATCCGTGGGACAGAAGGAGATTGCAGATGTAGGGACGGATGAGGGATTACAGGAATGTGTAAAAAAGGAGGAGGATTTTAAAATCAAAGCATTTCCAGATGGGGGCGCAGAAGACATTACATACAAAGGAGGCCAATGATCCAGTAAGTCACCACTGGGTTAAGACTAACTCTTTCAATCAATATGTTCCTAATCTATCGGCCTCTGTGTTACACATCAGGATTCAACATGACACACACCTTGAAGGATGGAGCCTACAACTAAGGGAGCTGTGCTTGAAGATTACAATCACAGAAAATATTTTGTTCTTCAGCGTAATTGTTCTTTTAAGAATAATAAAATGAGTAGGTTTTCTTTTAGAAACAGTTCATTTGTTTTATTTTTATTTATTCATGGAATGTGGATGATGTTGGTTGGAGCAGAAGTTCTTGCCCATTCCTAACTCGCCTTGCAAAAGTGGTGCTGAGCTGTCTTCTTAAAATGCTGCGGTCCATCTGGTGCAGATATACCCAAGGTGCTCATAGAAATGGAATCCCAGGAGTCATTCTGTGACAATTAAGGAATGGGGATATAGTACCAAATCAGGATAGCTGGTGGCTTGAATAGAGCTTGTAGGTGATGGTGTTCATTTGTAATATCATCTGATGAACGATAATCTGTCTGAATAGTTTTACTGATTTGGGGGATGCTTTCAGTAACTTTTTGTTTAGGTTTCTTATAACGGTTTAATGATTTACAGTCTAAATTCAAAATTGAAAAAAAAAGCTATCCAATCCATTAAACCCACCTACCTCAGTGCCAGAGATAGTAAGAACTGCCGATGCTGGAGTCAGAGATAATACAGTGTGGAGCTGGAGGAACACAGCAGGCCAGGCAGCATCAGACGAGCAGGAAAGTTGACATTTCGGGTCGGGACCCTTCTTCAGAAATGG
>NW_025980696.1:0-5590 GCF_021869965.1 Rhincodon typus | reverse complement strand
TCAAAACCCCCTTCCCCTCCCCCTTTTCTGATGAAGGGTCTAGGCCCAAAACGTCAGCCTCTCTGCTCCTATGATGCTGCTTGGCCTGCTGTGTTCATCCAGCCCTGCACCTTGTTGTCTTAGACATTAATGACCATTTGTTTAATCATCAGCTGAGGGATGTCAGATATGGAGGTGCTTTGTAAGGTTCTCAACTCTGAATCTCTATCCATATCTACATGCATTCACTTCCTGATAATGCTGAGTACACACTTCAACTACATTTTCCACCCATTTTCTCCCTGTCTCCTTTCTGAGGATTCTGCATGATGCTAGTATGCAGTTCAGCAAGCACCAATCATCCTTTGGTACTAAGGTTCAATAGTGATAACTGATTGAGTATCAGTGAGTTATTATATCCGAGCTCCAATTTGTTCTCACTGGATATTCACAGTCATACTCACTGCTACCCACCAACCACTGACCACTTGTTCCCTCCCCATATGGTGAGGAATTATACTGCAGTTCCTTGATCTGTAATCTGTATTAAGACTGCAGTTGTCTGTTTAGTGATTTTACAAGGCACCATTGTGTTTCACCTTTTGTGCTAATTTGCCAAAATAAATCTAATGATAAGTGGGGAAGCAATGGCCTACACTGGACTGTTAATCCAGAGACCCAGATAATGTTCTGGGGACCCAGGTTCAAATCCCACCACGGTAGATGAATTTTGAATTCAATAAAAATCTGGAATTAAGAATCTAATATTTTCCATGAATTCATTGTCAATTGTTGACAAAACCCATCTGGCTCACTAACACCCTTTAGGGAAGGAAACTGCCTTCCTTACCTGTTATGGCCCACACGTGACTCCAGCAATGTGGTTGACTTTTAACTACCCTCTGGGCAATGCGGGTTGGGCACTAAATGCCACCTGGCCAGTGATGCCCTTATCCTGTTAATAAATAAAAAGAACTTTCCTGCCACACCAGAAAGTCTTGACAACAATTGTGGCACAGAGATAACAGGAACTGCAGATGCTGGAGAATCCGAGACAACAAGGTGCAGGGCTGGATGAACACAGCAGGCCAAGCAGCATCATAGGAGCAGAAAGGCTGACGTTTCGGGCCTAGACCCTTCATCAGACAAGGCACTTCTCCTTTCTCCTCCACTGAGATCAATCAACTCCACACAGACCAGGGAACAAATGTAGAAGCATACAGATGCTCAGTTGGCGACATTCAATGCTGAAGATATATCTTGCAAATGAACTGGAGAGCTGAATTTGCCAAGAATTATTATTGGGCAGTATTACAAAATGCTGTGCACAATTCACCTTTTCATTGGATCAAGACCTCTTATAATGATAATTCAGATATTTAATGGATGCTCCAGTAAATGGTCAAATTAAACTAAAATTTTGAAAGCCAGTGTAGGGAAAGCTTTCACTTTATCATATCAATTTAACAGAAGGGAAAATGTTCCTGCTGAGGTTGCTCTCCTGCCAATTCCTGTCTAACATGTGGTTGGCTAAAAGGGTGATACCTGATATAATGATTCATCCAAAAATCCATAAATTGATGTTGAATGTCTCAAAAGTACTAGAATGGCTGCACAGCGAAGAACAACATTAACGCTTTACCCTCATCGAAAGTGAATAGCTGTTTCAGGTAAGAATGTGGATAATGAATGAACTGGTCAGATCATAATGTGTTCAAATATCTCAGGATTGAAAAGTGAATTTGGCAAATAGTTCAGAATGCACTTCACAAACTCAGCCATGATTATTATCATTACAAACTGGAAAGTAGTTGTAATCTTTCATAATAGAGTTTCACAGTGTGTAACTAGTTCACTAGTAACAACATGGTCATAAAGGTGACCAAATGGTGACTCTACACAGTGAGAAGAGGTGGTGTAAATTTGATGGATACAATTATTAAGAAATAATTTTAAATTTTATAACCAATTGTCGTAGCTCTTGACAGTGGTTTGTTCTTCCGACATTATACTTTATATTTTCACGTGTCTTATGCTGTAGAACGTCATTTTTACGAATGTGTACTCAGTACAGAGCTGCCCATGTTGTTCTCAATACAGTGCAGAGAATGTGAATGGGATATATCAATAAATGAATTGGAGAATAAGACTGAAGTATGAAGGGGGTGGCGTATGGATTTGTCAGTGCCAGTATTGAGAAACAGACTGTGCTGGTTGAGGAAACTGGATATCGAAGCTCTAATGGATAGAGGCTGTCGTGGAGCTAATTGCATTCCTTATTTTGTATGTTTAAGAGACAAAAAAAGGGGAAAGTAAAGACAGCATCAGCTTTGCAACAAGATGCAGGAAGGAGTCATGCATCTTCTAGTCCCCCAGGCTGGAGGGGGAAAGCATGGGAGCTAAAGGAAGAAAATTGCAAAGCTATATGAGGACATTACATCAGGCCTGTTAGATCTTTAGACTGGACAGCTTTCAAGCGGAGGATCAGAGCTTATTGTGAAGTAGTTTACAAGGTTAGTTGCCTCTAGGCTTATTTGACAGCACCTATCATGTTTCAAAGACATTTACGAGTTAGGCCTGTGCACAATCATCTACTTTGGTGGGAGTGGTGGTGGGAGAGGGCTTAAACATGTTTTAAAAAAGCCTTATATTTAAAACACGTTACTGTTCATTCTTCATGTTCAGGATCTAGATGCTCCATTAGAACAGGAATAACTGCTTTGACATTGTCCAATAACTAACTACATACAAAATAAAAAAGACATTCATTATAACTCATCTTACCAAAGTTGATTAGGCTAAATTCTTGCGGGTCCTGTTAGGCCAGGTGCAGTGGGAGGGGTTATCGCTAGCTGGGGAACCCAGAATCAGTGAGAATCTGTGAATGTGCAGTTGCTGAAAATATTGGTGCTAAGGGAATGCCCAGGTTGAGTGTTCTGATAATGGTCACTGCACTCAAAACATTAACTCTGTTTCCCTCTCCACAGATGCTGCCAGAGCTGCTGAGTTAATCCAATACTTACTGTCTTTTCCCCAGTGTTGTGGAGGTGCCCGTGTTGGACTGGAGTGGACAAGGTCAGATATCACACGACACCAGGTTATAGTCCAACAGGTTTAGTTGAAAACATAATCTTTCAAAAGCTTGTATTTTCAACTAAACCTGTTGGACTATAACCTGGTGTCATGTGATTTCTGACCTTGTCTTTGCACCAGTTAGAGTGGGAAGCTGGAGCTGAGGTAGAAGAACATCCATGATCTTATTGATGGTGGTGCAGGTGAGCAGGGCTGAATGGTCTCCTTTCTAAATGCAAATTTTTTTTAAAAATTATTCATTCGGGGACCTAGATGTCACTGGCTGGACCAGTATTTATTGCCCTTGAGAAGATGGTGGTGAGCTACCTTCTTGAACTGCTGTAGTCCATGTGCTGAATGGAGACCCAAATACCCCTGAGGAGAGATGTCCAGGATTTTGCCCCAGCGACAGTGAAGGAACGGCGATATACTCCCAACTCAGGATGGTGAGTGGCTTGGAGGGGGCCTTGCAGGCGTTGGTGTTCCCATATACCTGCTGCCCTTGTGCTTCTTGATGGTAGAGGCCGTGGGTTTGGACGGTGCTGTCAAAGGATCTTTGGTGAGTTTCTGCAGTGCATCTTGTAGATAGTACACACAGCTACTACTGAGCATCAATGGTGGAGGGAGTGGATCCTTGTGGATGTGGTGCCAATCAACGGGGGTGCTTTGTCCTGGATGGTGTCAAGCTTCTTGAGTAAGAGACTGCAGGTAAACTATAGATTAATAAAAAGATTTAAATATGAAGCAGCAATGTATATTTCAGCAGCTAGGTTAAGTTATCCTGGTGAAGGAATCATTTACATTACATTCCATATCCTATTATTGTGGTGTCATTAACTTTCAATGTTGATTAGCAATATACCTGTTTGGTCAATATGGGAGGCAAGACTTACATTCTTCTAAGTTTTTAAACTTGCTATCAAAAAGATCTCCTGCATGGATCCAATTCATGTTCAATAGACCCATGGCAGGATTCAAACTGTGATAATACGAGAGCAATGCATTGGAGTAATTTTGGGAATTATTCTTTCAGACTGTATAAAGTCACAGAGTAAAAGGACTTTTGTTCTTCTCAAGTTGATGTAAATCACATTTTTCTCTGCTATATCATTTTATTCTTTTTTTCTTCATATTCTGCTGTCTGCACAATTTGAGCCACCATAATGTAACACCTCACTGATTGCAAAAAAAATTACAAACTAAATGAAGGCCTGTCTAGAATCGAAGCACTGGTAACTTGGAGCTGAAAAAAACACAATTTATAAAATGAAAAACAGAGGAGGGAAAACGAAGTATAAATCTGAACTAGCTTCATCATAAAAAGGCAAATAACTTCAGAAATTTTAAAAATGACAATATGAAGGAAGTCAGAAATCACACGACACCAGGTTATAGTCCGTCATGTTTATTTGAAAACACAAGCTTTCAGAGCCTCAGTCCTTCTTCATGAGGTAGTGAGAGAGATAGTATCAGACACATAATTTATAAGTAAAAGATCAAAGGGTCGCAGCACTGATGAGGATGTACTAAATGAACCTAAGATGCTGTTAAATTTTTAATCAGTTAGAAGGTTTTAATGGATTTATACATATATGTAAATCCCTGAATTCCTTTCAAGTCATGGTACTGAGAGAACTAAAGGTTTTTTTAGTGTAAAGAAGAGGTGGCATTTTAAGTCAGACAAATGCATGTTAGGTTTTGCCTTGTTTAGAATCTGTTTGTATTTTAGTTTGGAGTCAGATTGGTTTTATTTCTAAAGTAGGAATTTATAAAATGCCACATTGACTTACTGTCTATAAATTGTGTGCTTTTTGAACAAAATAAAATGTATCTGCAAATACAAATTCACCCCATAGATTCATGTGTGTGTGTGTGTGTGAGAGAGAGAGAGAGAATGTATAGTGTGGTGGGGTCACCTGTAGTGCGACATGAACCTAAAATCACAGTTGAAGCCGTCCTCATGGGCACCGAACTTGGCAGTCAGCCTCTGCTCGGTGACTCTACGTTGTTGTGTATCCCACTGGGAGGAAACATCCCTGTTTGGCAATTGTTGTGCGGTGTCCATTCATCTGTTGTTGCAGCATCTGCATGGTCTCGCTAATATACTATACCTCAGGGCATCCTTACCTGCAGCATATGAGACAGACAATATTGGCTGAGTCACATCAGTATTTGCTGTGTACGTGGTGGGTGGTGTTCCCATGTGTGATGGTAGTGTCCATGTCGAAGATCTGATGTGTCTTTCAGAGGTTGCCATAACAGGGTTGTATAGTGTTGTGATTGATGTTGTCCTGAATGCTGGGTAGTTTGCTGCAAACAATGGACTGTTTAAGGTTTGGCGGTTATTTGAAGGCGAGAAGTGGAGGCGTGGGGAAGATCTTGGCGAGGTGCTCATCGTCATCAGTAATATGTTGAAGGCTGCAAAGAACACGGTGTAGTTTCTCCATTTCCGGGAAGTACTGGACGACGAAGGGTACCCTATCAGACGTATCCCATAAACCGAAAGAACTGCGGATGCTGTAAATCAGGAACAAAAACA
>NW_025980695.1:0-5591 GCF_021869965.1 Rhincodon typus | reverse complement strand
GGTCCCAACCCAAAACGTCAGCTTTCCTGCTTCTCTGATGCTGCCTGGCACGCTGTGCTCCTCCAGCTCCACACTGTTACCAGCCTATCTAGCCTTTCTTTATAACTCAAACCTTCCGTACCCAGCAACATCTTGGTAAATCTCTTCTGAAACCTTTCTAGCTTGATAATATCCTCCCTATAACTGGCAACCAGAAATGGACAGAGTATTCCAGAAGAGGCCCCACTGATTTCCTGTACAACCTCAACATAACTTTCCTGTAGTCAAAGGACAGAGCAATGAAGGCAAGCGTGCCAAATGCCTTTTTAACCACCCTGCTCATATGCGACACAAACTTCAAAGAATTATTTACTTGCTCCCCTCGGTCCCTCTGTTCTACAACATGACCCAAGGCCCTACCATTAATTGTATAAGCGCTACCTTTGTGGTATCAAAATGCAATACCTTGCATTTATCCAGACTAAACTCCATCAGCCATTTTTCAGGCCATTGACCCATTTGATCAAGATCCCTTCTGTAATCTTAGAAAACCTTATTCACTGTCTACAATGCCACCAAATTTGGTGTCATCCGCAAACTAACTAACCATGCCTTTTATATTCTCATCCAAATAATTTATATAAATGACCCACAAAAGAGGACTGAGAACCGATCCCTGTGGAATATCATTGGTCACGGGCCTCCAGTCTGATTAGCAACCCTCCACCATTACTCAGTGTCTCCTGCCATTAAGCCAATTATGTATCCAATTGGCAAGCTCACCCTGAATCTCATGTGACCCAACATTACTAATTAGTCTTCCATACGGAACCTTGTCAAACGCTTTACCAAAATCCAAATAAATGATGTCTACTGCTCTGCCGTCATCAATCTTTTTTGGTAACTTCCTCAAAAATCTCAATCAAGTTTGTGAACATGATTTTGCTTGAACAAAACCATGCTGACTATCCCTGATCAATTTCTGCCTCTCCTAAATGTCCATAAATCCTATCTTTTATAATCAGCTCCAATAATTTACCCACAACCAAAGTCAAACTCACAGCTCTACGGTTCCCCAGTTTCTCTTTACAACCTTTCTTAAACAAAAGTACAATATTACCCACCCTCCAGTCATCAGGCACCTAACTCATAGTTATAGATGATACAAATACTTCTGCAAGGGCTCTCGTAATCTCCTCCCTTACTTCCCACAATTGGGGAATACATTAGATCAGGCCCTGGAGATTTATCTGCCTTTATATTCTCTTAGACCTTGCAAACTTCCTTTTTTGCAATAAGCATCGAAGGTTATTCCTCTTCATTCTCTAGACTCCATTTCTTTCTCCACATTAAAAACTGACCCAGAATATTCATTTAATATCTCTCCTATCTTCAAAACAAAGACAACCTCTTGGATCTTTAAGAGGTCCTACTCTCTCTAGTTACCCTCTTGCTCTTAATGTATTTGTAAAATGTCTTTGGATCATCCTTAATCTTATCTGCCAATGCTATTTCATATGCCCTGTTTGCCTTCCTGATTTCACTCTTAAGAATGCCCCTACACACTTTATGTTGATTAAGAGATTTAATTGAACCAAGTTATCTATATCTAAAATAAGATTCTCCTTTATTCTTGACTAGAACTTCAATATCTTTATTCATCCATGTTCCTTAATTTTACCAGCCTTACCCTTCACTCCAACAGGAACATAATGCCTCTGAGCTCTCGTCGGCGCACTACTTGTGAGATGTCCTTTTACCTGCAAACAGTCTACGCCAATCAACTTTTGAAAATTGTTGTCTCATACCATTAAAACTTGCCTTACTTCAATTAAAAATTTTAACTTTTAAGGAAGGCTTATCTTTTTCCATAACCATTTTGAAACTAATAGAATTATGATAACTAAACCCAAGTGTTCCCCCCCTTTTTACTTCAATCCCCTGCTCTGTTTTGCTCCTTCTGTAGTAGGACCACTTATATATTGATAAAGAAAATTTTCTTGAACACATTTGACAAAGTTTTCACCATCCAAACCTTTAACACTATGGTAGCCCCACTCAAATGTTTAGAAAATTAAAATCCCTCATTATTACAACCTTATTATGCTTACATATATCTGAGATCTCCCTACATATTTGATTCTCAATTTCCCCCTTACTATGGGGGGTGGAGGGGCGATAGTACAATGCCATCAAAATGATTTTTCCTTTCTTGTTTGTAATTTCTACCCGTATATTTTCACTGGATGATTTTTCAAAAATATCTTCCCTAGATTATGTATTCCTTAATCAAAAACACCCCCTCCCCCCACCACCCTTGCCTCATTTTCTATCCTACCTGTAGCATCTAAAACCCAGAACATTGAACTGCCAGTCTTGTCCCTCTCTCAGCCAAGTTTCTGTAATAGCTACTTGGAGATAGCAAGAACTGCAGATGCTGGAGTCAGAGTCAATACAGTGTGGAGCTGGAGGAACACTGCAGGTCAGGCAGCATCAGAGGAGCAGGAAAGTCGTTCTCCATGGCAACACCTTACTAATCAGCGTTATACTACCAACCAGTCAGCACCCTTCTTGTATAGTGGTATACAAATGTTGATTTCCCCTTTAAAGTAGTATTCCTATAAATTCTCCTGATGAGTGCAAGATGAAAAGTTTGGACAAAGCTTTAACGAGGAGGGATAATTTAGAGTACAAGGGAAAGCTAGTCAGAAATATAAAAGCGTATAGTAAGAGTTTCTATAAATATTTTAAAAAGAAAAGAGTTAACATAATGAGCCATAGTCCTATAGAATTTGAGTCTAGAGAATTAGTAAAGGAAAATAAAAGGATCGTAGGTGAATTAAATGGGTATTTTGCATCAGTGTTCATTATTGAGGATACAAGGAAAATCTCAATGACTGCAATATATCGGGAAGTGGAGGGGATGGAGGAAATTAGGCAAATTACTATCATCAGAGAAGTGATACTGAGTAAATTGACGGAGCTGTAAGCTGACAAGTGCTTGGGTTCTGATGGATTTTATTCTGTGGTTTTAAAAGAAGTAACAAATGAGATTAGTCGATCCATTGGTTTTAAATTTCTAAAACTCACTTGATTTAGGAAAGTTTCGATTATTTTTGAAAATAGAAACACAGAATCTAGAAAATAGGAGGACGGTAGGCCATTCAGCCCTTCGAATCTACTCTAGCATTCAATATAATCATGGATAATTATCCAACTCTTTCATAAATCCATGCTGACTCTATCCTGTCCTGTCACAGTTTTTCAAGTGCTCTGCTACGAAATCATTAATAATAGATTCTAGCATTTTCCTCACTACAAATGTCAGACTAATCAGTCTACAATTCCCTGTTTTCTCTCTATTCCCCTTTTTAAAAACGTGGGGTTACATTAGCCATTCTCCAATACATAGGAGTTGTTTTAGAGTCAATAGAATCTTGAAAGATGATGACCAATGCAGTCGTTATTTTTAGGACCATTTTCTTCAGTACTCTGGGATGTAGATTTTCAAGCCTTGGAGATTTATCGGCTTTTAATTCCATCAACTTCCATAATGCTATTTCCTTTAGTTCCATCGTCTCACTGGACTATTTTTTGGGACATTGGTTCTCTCTTCACAAAGGAGGACATAAATAGAGTATATATTTCATTGCTCTGGAGACCTACATTCGTCTTCACTAATTTTTTTCTCTTCGCATATCTATAGAAGCTTTTACAATCAGTTTGTATGTTCTCTCAAGCCTAGTTTCATATTGTATTTTCCCTCTCTTAATCAATCCCTTTTTCCTTCTTTGTTAAACTGTTCCAAATCCTCATGTCTGCTGCTTTTTATTGGCCAGATTCTATGTTCCTGCCTTAATGCTATCTCTAATTTCATTTCTCAGCCATGGCAGGGCAACTTTTCCAATTTCATATTTGTATCAAACAGGTATGAAAAATTATTATTGTAGTTTACCCATGTGCTGTCTAAGTGTTTCCCCATTGCCTGTCCACCGTCATTCCTTTCATTGATGTTTCCAGTGTATCCATAACCAGCTCACACCTCATAGAATCCCTACAGTGTGGAAACAGGCCATTCGGCCCAATAAGTCCACACCAACTCTCCAGAGGGCATCCCATCCCGACCCGCCCTACCCTGTCCCTGTAACCCTGCATAACCATGGTCACTACGGGCAATTTAACATGACCAGTCCACCTAACCTATAAATCTTTGGACTGTGGGAGGAAACCAGAGCACGGAGAGGAAACCCATGCAGACATAGGAAGAATGTGCAAACTCCACACACAGTCGCCCAAAACTGGAATCGAACCTGGGCCCCTGGCGCTGTGAGGCAGCAGTGCTAACCACTGAGCTGCTGTGCCACCATGCCTCATACCATCTTAGTTTGCTTTATTTAGATTCAGGATGCTAATTTCAGAAACAACTCATCCCATCATGTTATGGTCACCTTCGCCAAAGGGCCTTGCACAGCTAGATTGCCAATCATTCTTGCATGCTCCAGGAACAACTCCATGGTATTGTTACTGATTTTGATTTGCCCAACCTGTATGCAAATAAAAAAGCTTTTAATTACAGCTATACTTATATTGTGTGCATCTCTAAATGCATGTTTAATGCCTTCCCCAATGTCACTACAACAGTTTGTTAATACAACTCCCACTATTGTATTCTACTCCTCGGTGTTTCTAAACTCTATTCATAGATTCCACTTCATCGGAGCTAATATTCTTCTTCACTATTGCATTAATTTCCTCTTTAATCAGCAATGCTACCCCACTTCTCTATCTTTTTTGCCTGTATTTCCTAGTTACTATATATCCTTGGATTTTCAGTTCTCATCCCTGGCCATCCTGCAGCCATTTCTTCATAATCCCAACTATATAATACTCATTTGCACCTACTTGCTTGACCAGTTCATCCACTTTATTACACATGCCCATACAGCTTATCTTTTTCACATTAATGGTCCTATTCACTTTATTTTGCACTGTGGCCCTGTTTGATTCTTGCCCATGAATTTTCTGCCTATCACTTTTCTTATTTCCCATTCTGTCTTTTGTTTCTGCCCTTGTTCCCCTCTCTCCTGTCTCCCTGTGTAGGTTCCCACATCCCTGCCATTTTAGTTTAAACCCTCTCCAATCACACTGACAAATACTCCCCAGGAAATCAGTTTCAGTCTAGCTCTGTTATGCATCGGGACAGGTACTTCACATAATCCAAAGTACTCCACCACCTCACTTCCCAGAGTCCACCATGTTGATGTCGTCCAAGCTGACATTGTCCATCTACATTGCTGATGAAAAACCTAAGTCAGTTTAGGGGGAGGTCTTAACAGTGTTAAATGTTCGGAATTGGGTGCCTACTTGGAAGCACAAGCAGTTGATCCAACCCTGACTGTGCTTACTGAATATTGATAAAAACCAAAAGAACTGAGGATGCTGTAAATCAGGAACAAAAATAGAAGTTTCCGGAAAAGCTCAGCAGTTCTGGCAGCATCTGTGAGGAAAAATATCTGGTGATCCTTGCTCAGAACTTCTCTTTTTGTTCCTTATTGAACATAACTCAGGATTAGGATGGTGAAACGAAACTGACATGGAATCTGGCAGTGTGA
>NW_025980694.1:0-5591 GCF_021869965.1 Rhincodon typus | reverse complement strand
TCAGAAAGAATTTGTTGCTAATGGATTGTTCAAGGCATTCAACAACTTTTGGCAGAAGAAATTGAGACAAGTATGGTGGAGTTTCCAAACAGGTCACGGAAAACCTTCACGTCAGTTATGATGAAGAGTCATCTAGACTCGAAACGTTAGCTTGCTCTCCCTCCGTGGATGCTGCCTGACCTGTTGTGATTTCTAGTGTGTTTTGTTTTCATTACAGATTCCAGCATCTGCAGTAATTTGCTCCTACTTTTTGTTATTTGTCTTGTATTTGTCTTCATTATCATGCTTAGTATATATACCACATAATAAATGCACCATATATAATATTGTTATGTCTTTGTTTTAATTGCTTCAGGAGCACTGAACCCAGGGCAATAAGTGCTCCAGTTCCTCCAGCCATTGTTCTCTTTCCCCAGAATTTAAACCCAACTCTTCCTTCTTCATTTAAAAAAACAGATCAGTTACCAACTCTTCTCTCGTGCCTACATCTCTGAAGACTTATAATAGAATAGCAGGGAAATGAGAGGAATATTTTTTGCGTTTGTAAGTGTCAATTCTGAAGAAATTGACTAGCTCCAGGATTCACCTCAGTGAATCAGGCTATGCCTGGCATTTGATCTGCTCGAACCAAGCTAACTCTTCATCCTTAGTAAAATCAAGGCTTTTGTATCTTTCTCCACTGGGCAACATGGTTCATGCTTGCAAAAATGGTGTCCTTACCTACAAATGACTAAAAGTACCCTCAAAGAAATTTGTAATTGAAGATTGGAAAAGAAAAATTTAAAGTTGACAGAACTTGTGTAGAATTGTAACATCCTCAAGAAATGGCCTTCAGTCACATTAATGATTGACATGACTCATTTCTGATCCTTGCTCCTTAACAATAAAGCTTAATTTTCAGTGGTTACCTGTAGCAAGATTTAACTTTGAAGTCAATCTTAATTTACGACTTGGTTGAATGAGGAGTACACAAATCTGATGCACTGTAGTTCACATGAAAGTGTTTCTCTTGTTTAGAGAAAGAACGACAGTTAACCTGTGTGAGTTTGTTATCAATAAACTGATAATACAAATACAGTTAAGTTTGAATTCTGTAATACAAAGTGGGAAGAAGGGACAAAAGATCAAGGTCAACTCCTGAAACAAACCTATTAAACAGTACTTAAACAATGATAATGTGAGATAGCACAGTTGTAACTGTTGTCAAAATTTGTCAGTGTATGTCTTCGAACCACAGCATGCTTCATAAGAACAAATATGGAATTAATATCGGTACAGCATATAAAATAAAGTCTTGCCATCTGCTGTTTGTTCATTATTTTACAGGAACTAATGTCTGCCTTTTGTTGCATTCAAACGTTGCACATACCAAATGAAGGTAAGGTTTTGATAATTATTTTCTTTACTTCAGCAATGAATTTCAATGACAAACAAGTGCCCTTAACCAAGCTGTTCCTGTATAGTTACAAGACGTTGCCTACATGACAACATGGAAAATTACTCAGGTATATTCTTTACACAAACATCCAACCCAGCCAATTTCCGCCCCGTAGGACAACTCTCGATCATCAGTAAAGTGATGGAAGGTGTCATTAACTGCGCTATCAAGCAGCACCTACTCAGCAATAACCTGCTCAGTGATGCCAGTTTGGGTTCCGCTCAGGCCACTCAGCTGCTGACCCCATTACAGCCTTGGTTCAAATGTGGACAAAAGATCTGAATTCCAGACATGAGGTGAGAGTGATAGCCCTTGACATCAAGGCTGCATTCAACCAAGTGTGGCATCAAGGAGCCCGAGCAAAACTGGAATCAATTGGAGAAAACTCTGCTATCTAGAGTCATATCTGCCATATAGGAATATGGTGGTGATCATTGGAGATCAGTCAACTCAGTTGTAGGACATCTCTGCTGGAGTTCCTCAGGGTAGTGTCCTAGGCCTAGCCATCTTCAACTCCTTCCCTCCATCATAAGATCAGAAGTGGGGTCTTTACCTGATGATTTCACAATATTTAGCAGCATTCGTGACTCCTCGAAGACTGAGGCAATCCATGTCCAAAGGCATGAAGACCTGGACAATATCTAGACCTGTGCTGGGAAGTAGCAAGTAAACTATGCACTATATAAATGCCATGCAATGACCGTCTTCAATAAAAGAGATTCTAACCACCAACCCCTTTAAATTCAGTTGCATTACCATCACTGAATTTCTCCACTGTCAACATTCTGGGAGTTACAATTGACCAGAAACTCACTAAACTCACCATATAAATACAATAGCTACAAGAGCAGGTCAAAGGCTAGGAGCATTGTACCAAATAACTGACCACCTGACTCCCCAGAGCCTGACCACCATCTACAGGAATAAGGTCGGAATGTGACAGAATACTCCCCACTTGCCTGGATAAGTGTAGCTGCAGTAACACTCAAGAAGCTTGACACCATTCAGGACAAAGCAGCCCACATGATGGGCACCACATCCACAAATGTTCAGTGACTCCATCATAGTGATCATACAATTAGGAACAAATTGTTCTATTGTAATATCCAAAATTGTTCTGACATGTCTATGTGCTGAGAGGAGTCACTGGTCAATGGTAGGGATAGGAGGGTCAATGATGGGGCAGTTAGAGGCGGGAGGTCATATAATGAGAACTCCAGAAAAATGTCCAGCCAGTAAAGGCAACATCATTCGTGCCACAAGTTCCTGACCAGTGCTTTCTAAAGTACTCTAAAACCAAAAACCACAGGCTCAGTTTGTTCCTATTGACAGGATAACAAGTGAATCCCTCAACTGATGTCTAGCAATCTACATACAATTCAGTTTTTTTTTATATACAATTACAAGTAGATAGATATGGGAGAGATGGCATTCTCACCTATCCAATGAGGTCTTAAACTACTATTGTTTGGTTGCCCAGGGAGTTGCTGGAGGATTATCATACTCTGGTCAGATTGGTGTAGGAGTCATTTGGTGTTGTTGTTTGCTGGTTGCATTGGAATGAAGCCAGAATGGGGAAATGGTGATAGCATATAGCATTGGTGTAGAGCAGCTCCCAGCTAAATCCTCCCAAAGCATTTGTTTTTGCAAGAATGAGAAAAAAAAGAGTAGCTAAGAAGCTCAGTACTAGAGACAGCCAGGACAAGAAAATCTGATGTTCAACACTTTCAAAAGGTGATTAAAATTCTGCTGCCATGATCTCAGTGTTTCCGACGATCCTTAAGCAATGTCTTGTCAAATTATCAAGACTGGAGTTTGGCCACTGCAGACATGATTTTAACAAGGTACATTTGGATATGAAGGATTGTTTCAAGTAAAACAACTTTATAACATGTTTCAGCCTGAGGCCACAGTTTAAGTTTTATATTCTGACGATGAAGCAGAACAGCCGATTTTTGATACAATCTTTGAGTTGTCAGATTTTGAAGAATTGCAGTTAGTTCATGACAAGTTCCAGCAAGCTTGAGGAAACATCCCATTTTGGAATCCTACACAGTGATAGCAAATTGCAACAAGTTTCTGCAAGTTTCATATAGGTGGTAGTTGCAAATGTGCATTAGATTTTCTCTTTGTTTGTGACTGATCTTGTGCTCACAGATACATGTGTTTTAAAGTGGTTTACAGTGACTGAAGCCTGAAGAACGAGATATTACTTTGCAATCTGAATATCGTCACATATATTTTAATACTTGTACTCGATTGAAACATTGAGTTAATCAAACAAATTAACAGTTGTGCAATTCTCAACAGATATTTATTTGAAGACATTTTTTTCTGACAGATTACTATTAAATTAGTTTTTATACAAAGTTTTAATGCAGAAGACAAATAAATATAAAATTTCAGAAGAAAGGCAATATCTGGACTCTGGGGAACTGTCTGCCATTATGTTAAGCGCACAAGAAGTATACTGTGTTGTGTAATAACAATAAACATTTTGTTTCTTTATTGTTTCTGTTACGTCAGATATGGTTTCATCTCCTTAGCTATTAGTCCCCTTTCTAAACCTTTGCCACGGCCACTCCTGAAAGCTCAGACCTGAATTACTTGTCCTTACTAACTAATATCTTGTTTCCAAACTAATTTTCATCTTCAAAGTCCCTGAATGTGTTGTTGCCTCCAAGATTCATCTCACCTGTTATTCACTTCTTGAATTTCTCTAACCAAGTTCTGTTCTTGTTTTATCACCAAAACAGCTCGAAGTAAGATCTATTTCAAATAATAACCATGATGCATTCTCCTTGATTGTCCTTGCTGCAGCTTTAGACCCTACACAGCACAACATTCTTCTCATGCTCCTCTCTCAGTTCCAATAAATCACCCTTGTTTCATTCTTACTTTGCCAAAGTATCTCAAGCAATGGACTTCCGATCACATCAAGGCTCTCAAGGATCATCCTTGGGCTTTCTCTGCTCTTCATCCTTATTTGTTCATTGTCTCAGAAAAAGCAGCTGCCACGTATAGAATTCTGGGGATTGCAAGGACTTTAGGACTCTAGAGAAATCTTGTGATGATATCATGGAGCTGCTCCTTCCTGGACAGAAATAGCACAATATTTCTGTCAGGCCTGACATCCAATAAGTCTTGCATAAATCATTACAACTTACAGATAAACACTGAGAGCGAAGCTGTCATCTGCAACCCCTGCCTCAAACTCTATATCCTTGCCACCAATTCCATTCACATCAATGCTTCATGCTAAAAACATACCTTGGGCAGCAACAGCCACCATAAGAAGTTACCAAGGTACCATCCTTCACAGGCGATCCTTGACTGGTATATAGACAGGCTGCTCTACCATAGGGACATCACAGCATTTGAATTTTCCTGGGGAATCTCCAAAGCTGTAACTTCAGCAAGAATCCTGCTAATACAGCAACTTACATCCTCCAAAGCAATGAAATATCACTAGGTGCTTTGCAGAAGCAATTACCAAGCATTTTTAAAGTTCAATTTATAAATGTTTTTAGACAGCTAATTAGCAGCTTCTTACTATCCTGTAAACTATTTCTCCAGTTCACAAGTTGCCAGCGGAAAAATAAGCACTCAAGATGTTGATCCTAAAGAAACTATATTTCCTCTAGTGCTAGTTCCAATTTATAAGCAAAATTGAAAATATCTTTTTGAGACAACAGTAAATCAAACATTTTAATAATTTCAATTTGATCATCAAAACCCAATATAAATTCAAGATAATACTAATGAAGTACTACATTGTCAAAATACTGTTTTTTGAATAGTGTGTTAAACCTGATCCCATTGACATTTACCATGGCACTGTGAAAAGAACAGAGAACTCTCCTTCAGAAATGGGGGAGGGGAAGGGGATTCTGAAATAAATAGGGAGAGAAGGGGAGGTGAACAGAAGATGGATAAAGGAGAAGATAGGTGGAGAGGAAACAGACAGGTCAAGGAGGCGGGGTTGGAGCCAGTAAAGGTGAGTGTAGGTGGGGAGTTAGGGAGGGAATAGGTCAGTCCAGGGAGGACGGTCAGGTCAAGGGGGTGGGATGAGGTTAGTAGGTAGGAGATGGGGGTGGGGCTTGAGATGGGAGGAGGGGATAGGTGGGTGGAAGGACAGGTTAGGGAGGCGGGG
>NW_025980693.1:0-5591 GCF_021869965.1 Rhincodon typus | reverse complement strand
GGTGAGGGCCGTGAAATGCTATATGACACACTGAGGTTTCTGTTTAAAAACAAATAATTCAATCCTGTCCAATACAAGCTACACGGGGTTCTTCAAGTCAACAGTTCCTCAACACATTGTGGCAGAAACTTAGAAGATAGGAGCACAAGGAAGCCATTCAGCCCTTCAAGCCTGCTCCGCCCTTCATCACGAACATGGCTGATCATCCAACTCAATAGAAAAATCCTGCTTTCTCCCCATAACCTTTGATCCCATTTGCCCCAAGTGCTATATCTAGCTGCCTCTTGAATGCATTCAATGTTTTGGCATCAACTACTTCCTGTGGTGATGAATTCCACAGGATCAGCACTCTTTGGGTGAAGAAATGTCTCCTTATTTCTGTCCTAACCTTTCCCCACATATTGAAATGTATTTCATTTTTGGTCATATTTGGTAAATATTCCATTTTTGATTTTTGATGGCACCTAACAGTTGTTAAACCTCACCAGGGTGCACACTAGAAATCACCCACTTTATTTCTGCCGTCCACAAAATAATAAGACGTAGGTGTAGAAGTAGGCTGTTCAGTCCATGGAGTCTGCGCCACCAAACAATGAGATCATGGCTGATCTGATAACCATCAATTCACTTTGCAGCCTTTTCCATCTAATTCTTTGTTCATTTATTGATTAAAAACTTCTCGTCTTCAGGCTTGAATATACTTAATGATCCCACCTTGACTGCCCTCTATTATAAACAATTCTGCAGACTCCACAAGATCATGTGAAATAAGAACAGGAGTAGGCCATTCTGCCTTTTGAGCCTGCTCCACCAATCACTACGATCATGGCTGATCTGATATTCCTCATATCCACTTTTCCAACTTTTCCCATAACCCTTGATTTCCTGACTAATCAAGAATCTGTCTGTCCCAGCCTTAACTATACACAAGGACTCTGGACCACAGCTGTCTGTGGCAAGGAATTCCAAAGACTCACAACCCTCTGAGAGAAGAAATTACTCCTCATCTCAGTCTTAATTGGCACCATTTTATTCTGAAATTGTGCCCTCTTGCCCGAGACTCTTGTGTAAGGGAAATATCCTCTCAGCATTTACCCTGTCAAACCCTTTAAGAATCGTACATGTTTCACTGAGGTAATCTCTCATTTTTCAAAACTCCAGTGAGTAGAGTTTAGGTTTTGCTTCTAAGGTAATCCCTGGGGATCACTGGGGATTGTTCTAGTGAACGTCTCTGAACTGCCTCCGCTGAAGTGACATTTTTGCACAAATAGGAGAACCACAACTGCTTATAGAACTCCTGATGTGGTGTCACCAGCACCTTGTACAGTTGCAGTAAGGCTTCCTTACACTTATACTAGAATGCCTTTGAAATGAGGTCCATTAGCCTTCATGATTACCTGCTACACCTGCATGCTAACGTTTTATGTTTCATGCACATGTCCACCAAGTCCCTTCTGTTTTGCAGCTTTCTGCAATGTTTCTTCACCTTAAAAAATTCTGTTCTTTTGCTCTCCTTTCCAAACTGAACAACTTCACATTTTCCCATACTCCTTTTGCCAGCTTTTTATCCACTTACTTAATCTATCAATATCTCTTTGTAAACTGTCTGTGTCCCTCTCACAACCTCCTTCCACCAATTTGTGTGTTGTCTGCAGATTTGACAACAGTGCATTCATTTCCTTCCTCCACCCAATCAATATGTATTTTAAACAGTTGCAGTCCCTGTACTGATCCATTTGGACATTTGCTGGGGGCATCAACCTGGAAAAGAACCCCTTAACCTTGTTCGCTGTTTCTTGCCAGTGGCCACTTCTCTATCCATGCCAATATACTACCTCCAATGCCATGGTCTTTTATCTTATGACTGAATGTTTTATGAGGTTCTTTGTCGAACATCTTCTGGATTTCCAAATACAAGTCATCTACTGGTTTCCCTCTATGGTGGCGCAAGCACAGCACAGCCTGTCTGCTCCAAGCTGGCTGCATCCTTCTCTCTCTCTTTTCTTGTCTTTTTCTTTCTCGTTTTCTTCATCTTCTCATATTGTGGCGAAGCTGGAGTGGTTCTCAGTGGGTCATCGGCAGCGGTGGTGTTGGTGATGCCCAGAGTGAGGACTCCTGGCTGCAGTAGGCCCTCAGAGTAGACTCGGGGTCTTGGCAGATATTCGGCTGCAGCGGTGGCAGTGCCTGGAGTGGGGATTCCTGCCTGTGGTACATTTGAGGTATGAGCTCTTGGTGGGATCATTGTGGCTGGAGAGGCCCAGGACACCTTGCGGAAGCCCTAGAGCTATGTTTGTAGAACTTTTGTACAGAAGATGCATTCTATTTGTAATTTCTTTTTATTATTTTTGTAACTCAAAATGGTGCTGCATTGTGGCAACAAACCACTTTTCACTGTATTTTTCTAGATATATGTGACAATTTGTAACTCACTATTCTACTCTGGTTGACACTTCCTCAAGAAACTCAAATAAATTAGTAGACACAATTTCTCTTCTATGAATTCATGCTGGTCAGGCTAATTGGCTTATAATTAGGCCAAGCAGCATCAGAGGAGCAGGAAAGCTGACGTTTCGGGTCTAGACTCTTCTCCTGCTGTGTTCATCCAGCTCTACACCTTGTGATCTCAGATTCTCCGGCATCGACAGTTCCTACTATCTCTGGCTTATATTTACCTGTTTTTTTCATTACCCAACCTTTTAGAACAGGGATGTCACATTAGCAGTTTTCTAATCCTCTGATACTTCTCCAGAATCCACTGATTTTAGAAAATTGCAACCACTATCTCTGTAGCGACCTCCAAGGATGCAAGCCATCAGGGCCAGGGGACTTATCCAAATTTAGCCCCTTTAGTTTGTAAAATACTATTTCCTTAGTGATGATGATGGCGCTTAATTCCTCCCCCATATTCTTGAGTATTGACAGTATGTTCAAAGTATCTTCCACCTAAAAGACTGTTGCAAAATATCGGTTTATCGCCTCTGCCATTCCCTTCTTCCTGAAGCTACGTCCCCAGATTTCTTTTCTAAGGGCCCTATGTACACTTTGACCTCTTTCTTCCTTTTTATATATTTAAAGAAGCTCTTATTGTCCATTTTTATGTTTCTCACTAGTTTGCCCTCATAGTTTATTCTCTTTGTCTTTAATGTCTTTTTGATCCTCGTTTGCTGCATTCTGAATTTATCCCAATCTTTAGGGATATCATTGATTTTCACCTCCTATATGCTTTTTCTTTCAACTTAATGCTCCCCTTAACTTCCTTGCTTAGTCATAGTTGGTTTATTCCTCTCTTAAAATCTTTCCTCCTTACTGGGATATACTTTTGCTGAGAGTCCTGAATTACCTCCTTAGATAACAAGGTGTAGAGCTGGATGAACACAGCAGGCCTAGGGTCCAGATCCAAAACATCAGCTTTCCTGCTCCTCTAATGCTGCTTGGCCTGCTGTGTTCATCCTGCTCTGCACCTTGTTATCTCAGATTCTTCAGCATCTGCAGTTCCTATTATCTTAGTAGGCACCTTGTAGTTTGAGGTTTACTGTTCCACAGTCAGGGCATGTTTTTGCTTCATGTTTGACAAACTTTATACTACCGAGCCCATAGCTTCCTGCTTCCCACCTCTTCTTCCCAGAACAGTGGTGTTACATTAGTGATAACAAAGTGTAGAGCCTTCTTCAGAAGGGTCCCGACCCAAAACGTCAACTTTCCTGCTCCTCTGATGCTGCCTGGCCTGCTGTGTTCCTCCAGCTCCACACTGTGTTATCTCTGACTCCAGCATCTGCAGCTCTTGCTATCTCTGACAGTGTTACATTAGTGATGTTCCAAACTATTAAAACCTTCCCAAACCCTGAGAAAGTTTGGGAAGATTCACAACCACAACTTTCACTATCTCTGCAGCCACTGCATTGAAGACCCTGGGAGGCAAGCCATCAGGTCCAGGGGACTTGTCAAACTTCAGTTCTCATGGTTTTCTCGGTAACTTTTCCCCAGTGATTCGAATTGTTGTCAGTTTAATTTACATCTGAAAAATGTCAGAGACCGTTTCAAGAAGGCAAAGCAGAAGGAGCAGAAAGAGAGGGATTTTGGGGCTGGTTGTCTCAGAACAGTTGCAGAGGAGCTACATTGGATGTTTGAGGATGGTACAAGAGATACAAGTAGGATGTATCATTACAGCAGATCTCCAGGCAGTCATAGCCAGGGCTGCAGCAGCAACACTGGGGAAAAGAGTGGGACTGAAAGTTAATAAATCTTCTGGACTTGATGACATTTATTTCAGACAGTTGGAAGAGGTGGCTACACAGATAGTATATGCATTGGAGGTCATCTTCCAAAATTAGATTAATTTTGAGATGGTTCTTGCACATTGCAAGTTAGTGAATGTAACCCCACTCTAATAAAGGAGGAAATAGAAAACAGCGAACCCCAATGTCAATTGAAAGGAAATTGCTAAAATCCATTAAAAAGAATGTGATCATGTGAGACTTAGCAAATAACAGTAAAGTAAGATTCAGTATGATCTTATGAAAAGGAAATCATGTTCGATAAGCCAGCTTAGAGTTTTTCAGGATGTTGATGGGAGAACGTGGAATGGAGTCCTGGTGCCTTTGGAGTATTTTAGATTTTCAGAAGGCTTTCATTAAGGTTCCAGAAAAAGGATCAAGGAGAGTACACTGAAATGGATTGAGAATTGGTTAATGGACAGAAACCAGAGAGGAAGAGGAGGAATAACTGGGTCATTCTCAGGTTGATGTGCTGTGTTTAGTGAGCTACCACAAGGATCAGTGCTCAGGCCCCAGCCATTCCCAACCTATATCAAGGATTTGGACATTGAGAGCAGATGTAACATTTTTAAATTTGTGAATGAGACAAAACTAAAAAGGAACGTGTGAGATTGCAAAAACACTTTTTGGGTATTTAGACAGGGTGAGTAAATGGGTAACTATGTGGGAGATAGAATATAATGTAGAAAAATGTGAAATTCTCTACTTTAACAGGATAAACAGAAATGCTGAGTATTTGTTGAATGGAGAGAGATGGGGAAATATTGACATCCAGAGGGACCTGGATATCCTTGTTGATGAGTCACTGAAAGCTAACACTGGTGCAGTAAACAATATGCGAGGAAAATGGGATGTTGGTCTGTGTTGCAAGATGATTTGAGTCCAGTGAGAATTAATTCTTGCTGTTATTGTACCCAGCTTTGGGGAGACTGCAGCTGGAGTATTATGCTCAGTTTTCATCTCCTTACTGTTACACCCATTGGGGTAATGCACTGGAAATCCCCACCCACTCCTCATTCACTCCTCTTCCCCCTCCACCTATTGCAAACAGTGATTACAAACACTTTGCTGCTCCATGAGGAGGGAAGAGTGACAGTAAAGTCACCCATGGCTTGGAGCATGGATCCACAGCACAAAACTGACCCAAGCTTTATAGAACTTTAGTTAGACCACACTTGGAATATTGCATGCAGTTCTGGTCATCACACTACAAGAAGGATGTGGATGTTTTGGAGAGGGTAGAGAAGAGGTTCACCAAGATGTTACCTGGTGTGGGGGATTTTAGCTGTGAAGAAATATTGGGTAGACTGGGAGATA
>NW_025980692.1:0-5591 GCF_021869965.1 Rhincodon typus | reverse complement strand
GCACTACCTCCTATAAAAATAAATCCTTGCTTAAACTTATCCGAGTCCACAATATCTTATGGTTCCCTTTCAGACAATGAGTTTACTCTCTGTGCCTCTAATAAAGTTGCCTTTGGATAAGAGGTTAAATAAATTGCCTGGAAGTAATAAGAATGAAAGGTGAACTCTTTGAACAATGGGCACAAAAGCATAATTTTACTGAAATGGTCCGATTCGACTTTCAGTCTTCCTAAGAGTCCATTACATTCTGACTTTCAAACTAAGCTTGGTGTTGGTTTACAATGTGTAAATCTTACATTTTATTTCTTGCTTAAAGACATAGCAATGGGAACAGGAGTAGGTTGTTTGGCACATTCAATGGAAATGGGAACAGGAGTAGGTCATTTGGCACATTCAATGGAAATGGGAACAGGAGTAGGTCATTTGGCACATTCAATGGAAATGGGAACAGGAGTAGGTCATTTGACCCTTGCACCTGTCCCACTGTGCAAAACAATGAAAGCTGATTTGCCGCCTCTACTCTATTATCCTGCCTTTTCACCATAACTCTTAACCCAGTGATAGCCCAAAAATCTCTCAGTCTCAGCCTTGAATATGCCCAGTCCTTGAGCTTCCAGAGCCCTCTGGAATAGGATTTCAGAGCTTCACCATCCCATGAATGAAGAAACTTTATCCTAAGACTGTGCCAATAAACAGGATCTTAATTCAAAAGCACCCTCTTCAGTTCTGGCAAATGAGGATCCCTTTTCACCAGTCTGGGAAAGAAGGCGGAACACGCTTTGCAGATGAGGGAAAACCAAATATAGCAAGGGCACCAGCTGGTGTTCAAACAGATCATAGTTTCACCCCAGCAAATTTCTTAATTCACAGTGTTCCAATACAAACTTTTAAAATACTAGTAGATGCTGTTGAAGGGCAGGTAAGGTATGTAAAAGCTTGCAAAGTTAATGTAATTCCCAACTCCTTAAAGATGAGAAAAGAACAGCCTGCTTGTATTAATGATGGATAAAAAGTTAAGCTGTGAAGTTTCATAAAGATTTTTAAAGGAACAGGTCTGTCTATGTCAGCGAAAGTTGAAAAACAGTCTTGCAGTTACAATGACGGTTCCTTGACATAAGCCTAAGGGTTGTCATTGTGTAAGTTTTAATTCATAGAATCATAGAATTCCAACAGTGTGGAAACAGGCCAATCGGCCCAACAGGTCCGCACCGACCCTCTGAAGAGCATCCTGTCCAGACCCATCCCCCAAAGCTTTCCCTACACACCCTTGGACACTAAGGGGTAATTTAGCATGGCCAATCCACCTAATCTGCACATCTTTGGACTGTGGGAGGAAACCAGAGCTTGGCTGATTTTCACCAGATTCACCGTTTGACTGAAAGCTCAAAGAGTTTAATAAAGAATGGACTAACATTTAGTTTGGGATTATGTATACAGTTTTTTTTTTAATGAAGGACTTTATATGCTCTCAATGTGTTTTCATGAGATTTTTTTAACGTATTGTGCCAGCTATAATAGAAAGTTCAAATTTTATTTATTCTTTTCACAATTGAGGTCTGCCCACAATGGCTACTGAATGACTTGACATATAGGTTATAAAAGAAAAAAGTAATGATTGGTCTGACATGAATTGGCGTTAAGTTGACAAGGAGTGATAAATGTCCATGGGAGTGGGTGGAGACAAAGCGTTAGGTGGAGGTGAAATGTATTGAGGGGTGATGGCAAGAGGGTCTAACATGCAATAAAGCAACTGGGAGCAATGTCCCAGGGAGCCAACGTGACACGTTGAAACTGCTCACCTCAGCAGTCTGCAGCCCTTGTTGCTATCTCCAATCTTTAGCTAAGGGTTGGCCAACTCCATACGACATCACGTTCTCCCAAACACCCCCTCTCACCTCAGAACATCCTGTCATTTGAGTCAGCTTCATCCCAAGATGGGCATAGTGAACTGGGAGATTTCACAACTCCTCTTCCTCAACTCAGCAACAAGAATGCAGGCCATATTCCCTGATTCCAGTCTCTGGATATTTTTGGAAAACAGCATCTCAGTTTGTATCCTTTCAAATATTATATGCTTCAATTTCACATTCTCCTAAACTCTGGAAAATATTCTATTCAGGTTTTCTGCATTGGGTCCTCCTCTCATTCTAGGAGTCAATCTCGTGAACTTTTATTGCAATCTCGTGAACCTTCAAAACCAAGTAATATCCTTCCTGTGAAAGAAGGAGGAATGTTTATCACTAGGCCAGAAAAATGGAACAGTACATGACATCAAACACACTGATAAACAAATATAAAGTTTAAAAAATAGAGCTTAAAAGATAAAGAATATGAAGCTGAAAAAATTCTTAGAGACTTTTAGTTGTTATAGTTGAACCTGACAGCACAGTTATTTAATTGTAGAACAAAACCAGGAGTTGCTGAAAAAGCTCAGCAGGTCCAGCAGCATCTATGAAGAAAAAAGTCAGCATTAACGTTTCGTGTTCAGTGACTCTTCCTCAGAACTGAGGAGTGAGGAGTTCTGAGGAAGAGTCACTGGACCCGAAACGTTAACTCTGATTTTTTCTTCACAGTTGCTGCCAGACCTGCTGAGTTTTTCCAGCAACTTCTGATTTTGTTCCTGATTTACAGCATCCACAGTTCTTTCTGTTTTTATTTAATTGTAGAATTGTATTCTTGCTAATAGCAAACTTTGTAGAATTCTTGGGTCCTCAATTAAAGGATGTTTCACTGCTTTGTTTTGTCACTGGTGCTGACTTTCAGCATGATGAGTAGGAAGTAGAGAAAGGTGGGGAGAGAGTCTTCCAGAGAAAGTCTTCCAGCCTTTGCTGTTACAAATCCACTTTTTTCTCTCTCTATTGCTCTGTCAAGCTGTGGTGAAATATAGCTCATATGTCTATTCCATATCTGCTTCTTTGTCTTTCTAAACTTGATAGTTGAAAGCAACCATTCACATCAAATAGGGTAAACTTGTATAAAGATTGTATTTTTTAAAATTTTCCTGTATTTTGTATCGTGACCTGAATCGGGAAGATAACTGCTTTTAAAACCAAGGAGATTTGAAGGATTGTGGCAACGCATTAAAAGCGAGTTACCTGAGATTCATTGTAAGTGCTGTTTATGTAGCTGTTGGTTCAAGCAGTGGGGAAAGCTTATAACGTGGAGCGAGGGTGATGTGCATGAATCGAGACTTGACTAGCAGCTGATTATTCTGGGAAATGGTGACTAGTGTCAATAACACAAGTTTCTTGTCTGCTAACAACCAGGTAGCTGGTAGCTGAATGATTTGGAAGTGCAAATGTTCAGATCAGAAGCCACTGACCTCCAGAAGAGAAGCAACGTTTTTCGTCTGCAGTCAAAAGCACCTTAAACTGAAGACAGCCAATTTATTCCCCCTCAACAGATTCTATAATCTGTGACTTTTAATTAATGAGTAAGGTCTTTATAAATCAAAACCAGTAAACCTGTGCCTCTGGCAAATAAATGACCATATATAGAGACAGAATTTGGAGAAATAATATTCTGATCAGCAACAGTATCATCTCAGCAAACCGAGTGGATGGGAACCAGTGAGCTGCCTTTCCCAGTCTTTTCCCCTTCATATAACACCTTTGTTTTACGTCTCTATGTGTACGTGGTAGAGGAGTTTTCTAAGTGGGTTAGAGTTTTAACTAGTAGAGTTATATACCAATGGCTCATTATTGTTTATCTGTAGTTAGAATCTACTTATTTGTAATTGTAGTAATTCTTGTTAAGTACAAAACCCAGACTCATGCTTTTTTGTCAACCCAGATCACAAAGACAGGTAAATTGGGAATTCTGTGTAATTCTTAAATCTTTAACTTTTGTGGTAAATTCAGAAATAGTGTGGCTTGATTTACAGCAGTGGGGTGTAAAGCTTATCCGATAAGTTAAATTCAAACAGAAGATGTGTGTTTCATGATGTCTAAACCAGTTGACAGGTTTCAATGCGTTTAGATAAAACAATAATTTCAGTTCAGCCAATTTTGTTTATTTCACATTAATTTAATAAACTTTACTCAATCTGTGGAAAAGAAGTCACTGCAGTCATTTAATGTCCATGAGTATTCCTTTTTAAAACTATTCTAGTCATGAAGGTCTCAAATATTAAAGTCAGGTGATGGAATTTGAAAACTGATAGTCTATGTTTTACCACTGTCACAACACAGGTATCCAATCTGTACACAAAGGTCCAGGTGTGGTCCCACTAACTCTCTGCACAATTAGTGCAAAACTTCCTCATTATTGTACTACACTGTCCCTGCTGGGAATGCAACATACTATTTACCTTTCTACTTACTTGATATGCTTTCATATTAATGTTTTGTGTTTCATTTTTATATACACCAAGTCCCTAGGAACATCAACTTTAAAAATAAAAAGGTTGTATTTTGCTTCTCTTCCAAATGGCTAGTAATTAATGAATTTCTTCGTGGTTCACAGTCATAACAAACAGTTGTTGGTCTAGCAACAATAACTCTGCTTATGATTCACACATGGGTGATTTTTCTAATAACAATTTCTATTACCATGGTCTTCTGTTTACGATAAATAGCATGCAAACATAACCTGGTTCCCAGGCTCTGACAGCCCCCAGAAAATATCACAAATCCCATTAGGCAGTGTCTCTGTGCAACATCACCGCTGGCCCTTGAGAATAGTTGGAATCAAAGGAGACCTCTACCCATTCATTCACTATTATAACACTTTGGTCATTTCTTGTGTAATATTTGGTTTGCATGTTTATCTAAGGTTGCAGCTAATAATCTCTTCAACACTTTTCTCTCTGCTTCTAGTTTTCTTCATTGTACACTAAGTGCTTGGCCTAAGACTGTCCATTTCTCTTACTCCGCTATTCAAATATATAGACAAAATTACAATTTATATTTTGTTTCATTTGTTTCATGGATAATATGACTAAAAGAAATGAATGCAGGCACTTTTGAGTTTAGTTGAAATACTTTAATACTGAATAAGACCAAACTAGATCTGAACAGAAGTGAAAAATGCAGAAGATATCTATGAAGATTACATGTGACCCCAAGTCAAAGGTTGCAGAGCGAATGGAGAAAAATAATGCTTCACCATTACAATCAACAGAGATAAGCATTTCCCAGTTTGAATTGAAAACTCAAAACCTGGAGGAGTCTACTTGAAATATTTGAAACAGGACATTTTTGAAGAAATGGGAACAGATCTGGGAGGTGGCAAAATTGTGAAGGAGTTGGGACTGTTTTTAATGTCAGGTAATACAAAGCCTTGGAAAGGAAATTGGGTGGTCAATAGTTTACTCAAACCATCATTGAGGAGGCAGGCTACAGTTGTCATGGATAAGATGAGGTGTTAGATGCAGGAGAGGTCTAAGGTTAGCTGAGGTTTAACAGTAGAGTGGTGGAAGAGTTGGTGGGCAAGAAGAGGCATTGGACACAGCTGAGCAGTGGTCTTAGAGATAGTAGGAACTGCAGATGCTGGAGAATCTGAGATAACAAGGTGTAGAGCTGGATGAACACACAGGCCAAGCAGCATCAGAGGAGCAGGAAGGCTGACGTTTTGGGCCTAGACCTTTCTTC
>NW_025980691.1:0-5593 GCF_021869965.1 Rhincodon typus | reverse complement strand
GATGCTGCTTGGCCTGCTGTGTTCATCCAGCTCTACACCTTGTTATCACAGTTTAGCTTTTTACGGTTGACAAAAGATATTGAGATACAGAAACTTTATCTGGTTCCCAAATACTTAACCAAGATTTCCTTTCTCCCCTCTGACTCCATAAGGGTCATCTCCGTTGTGAGCTGTGGCTGTTCAGACATTGGAGAGAGTGTATGTAGTGTGAACAATGTTATCCTGGCTATACTGGGAGAACGGCTGAGAGAGAGAGGGAAGGCAAAAGGGTTTTATCTGAGGCTGAGAGTTAGTGCTGAATTAACGCACTAACACACTATAAAGGACCCAAAATATGGGAGGCCAGTGTCGGAGGATCAGTGCTGAGGGAGCGCCGCACTGTCAGAGGGTCAGTGCTGAGGGAGCGCCGCACTGTCGGAGGGTCAGTGCTGAGGGAGCGCCACACAATGTCAGAGGGTCAGAACGGCCCTCCCACATTTTATATGCCTTTGTTTGCAAAGCGTGAATCATTGAACCCTACCGTAGGGTTCTGGCCCCAGTGTGTGGAAAGATTGCGTTATTATTTTCAGGCAAACAACATTGTGGTAGACAAAAAAGAATGAGTGACAGCGTGTGGGACTGCAGCTTTTTCTGTTATTAGGAGCCAAACTTTCCTTGAGGCATCAGATACTAAAACTGTTCAGCTATTAATGGAGATAGTAGGAACTGCCAATGCTGGAGTCTGAGATAACAAAATGTAGAGCTGGATGAACACAGCAGGCCAAGCAGCATCAGAGGAGCAGGAAGGCTGACGTTTCGGGCCTAGACCCTTCTTCAGCAATGGGGGAGGGGAAAGAGAATTCTGAAATAAATAGAGATGGGGGAGGCGATGATAGAAGGTGGATAAGGGAGCAGATAGGTGGAGAGAAGACGGACAGGTCAAGGAGGCAGGGATGATGCCAGTAAAGGTGAGTGTAGGTAGGGAGTTGCGATAGGGGTTGGTCAGTGAGGAGGGAGGAGCGGATAGGTGGGAGAAAAGACAGAGAGGTCAAGGAGGCGGGGACGAGAGGTGACTGCTGGTTTTGCAATGAGGTCGGGGGTGGGGAGATTTTGAAGCTTGTAAAGTCCACATTGAGACGAAGGAGGCAAAGGAAAACTGCCTGGAAACCGATATCCCATTTCAAGCCTACCAACTCCACAGCTACCTAGAATACACCTCCTCTCACCCACCTTCCTGCAAAAATGCCATCCCCTATTCCCAATTCCTTCGCCTCTGCTGCATCTGCTCCCGAGATGAGGCATTCCACTCCCAGACATCCCAGATGTCCTCGTTTTTCAAAGACCACAACTTCCCCTCCACAGTGGTCGAAAACGCCCTCGACCGCATCTCTCGCGTTTCCTGCAACGCATCCTTCACACCCCCTCCCCGCAGTAATAACAAAAACAGAATCCCCCTCGTCCTGACATACCACCCCACCAACGTTCGGATCCAACGCATCATCCTCTGACACTTCCGCCATCTGCAATCCGACCCCACCACCAAAGACATTTTTCCCTCCCCACCCTTACCTGCTTTCCGGAGGGACCACTCTCTCCGTGACTCCCTTGTCTGCTCCACACTCCCCTCCAGCCCCACCACACCCGGCACTTTTCCCTGCAACTGCAGGAAGTGCTACACCTGCCCTTACACCTCCCCCCTCACCCCCATCCCAGGCCCCAAGAAAACCTTCCACATTAAACAGATGTTCACCTGCACAATGTGGTATATTATATCCGCTGTTCCCGTTGTGGCCTCCTCTACATCGGGGAAACCAAGCGGAGGCTTGGGGACTGCTTTGTGGAACACCTATGCTCGGTTCGCAATAAACAACTGCACCTCCCAGTCGCGAACCATTTCAACTCCCCCTCCCATTCCTCAGACGACATGTCCATCCTGGGCCTCCTGCAGTGCCACAATGATGCCACTCGAAGGATGCAGGAACAGCAACTCATATTCCGCTTGGGAACCCCGCAGCCCAGTGGTCTCAATGTGGACTTCACAAGCTTCAAAATCTCCCCTCCCCCTACCTCATCCCAAGACCAGCCCAGCTCATCCCGCCTCCTTGACCTGTCCATCCTTTCTCCCACTATCCGCACCTCCCACCTCAACTCCCAACCCTACCTCCTACCTACCAGCCTCATCCCCGCCTCCTTGACCTGTCTGTCTTCTCTCCCACCTACCTGCCCCTTCCTCCTCGCTGACCAACCCTCATCCCAACTCCCTACTCACACTCACCTTTACTGGCTCTATCCCCGCCTCCTTGACCTGTCCGTCTTCTCTCCACCTATCTGCTCCACTATCCACCTTCTATCACCACCTCCCCCTTTCGCTATTTATTTCAGAGCCCCCTTCCCCTCCCCCATTTCTGAAGAAGGGTCCAGACCTGAAACGTCAGCCTTCCTGCTCCTCTGATGCTGCTTGGCCTGCAGTGTTCATCCAGCTCTACACCTTGTTATCTCAACTATTAATGGACCTGGTTAAGGCATATATCGAACCCAAGCCTCCTCTAATTCTGAGACTTTATTACTTTTACTCGGCAATTCAGGAACCAATTCAGGAGATTGTGAATTTGGTTTAACTCTTAATGAAGTGCTTAGAGACCATCTGGTATGTGGGATTACTGATGTAACCATGCAAATACACCAACTAGCTGAAGCCTGACTGAACTTCACACAGTCACTACAACTGGCTTTATCATTGGAAAACGCAGCAAGTGGAGCGTGTGAGTTGCAGGATATTATGATGGAAGTGGATACCCTCATCAGTCTGACTGAACTTGGGGAACACCACTTGAGTGAACGCAATTGCACAGCCTCACTCAGGACATATCCTGAACAGAGGGACTCTAGGTCAGCCCACAGCAAAACCCCAAAACAAAGCCAAGCCTCAGCCAAACTGTTAAAATTCTCTCCAGGATCTGGGCTAGCAAACCGTGGTAGTTGCTGCTGGTGTGCAGACTCAAGACAGCAGAAGAGTCCCACTAGGCCCCAATCGAGTAAGAGAGCTCAGAGGCTGGTATCTAGGAGAATGCACACCCTGGAAAGTCCACCTGCATTTGGTTTGGAACAGTTACATTGCTTAGCACCGTCAAAATCAGAACCAATCAAAACAAACGTCTGGTTAAATGGTCACCCAGATCTAATGAAGGTTGATGTTGGCGTGGCCATTTGAGTGATCGCAAAACCAGTCTGTAACAAAATTCACGCTGGTCTCCAACCCTTAAGTCTGTGCAAGACCTCGGCTGGACTGAGAACCCATACCGGGGAACCTTTACAGATTAAAAGGTACAATTTTGGTTCCGGTCTCTTATGAGAAGCAGTTGGTTCAGTTCCCACTGTTTGTAGTAAAAGGCTCAGGCCCAAACCTGATGGGGCAAAATTGGTTGAGAAAGGTTCACCTTGATTGGCTCAACATTTTTCAATTAGAAAATGGCTGCCTGAACGAAGTCCTAATTAAATACCCAGAAGTTACCTGGACAGGAGTGTTTGCCCTATTAGGAGAGGATGGATAGACTGGGATGCTTTTCCCTGGAGCATAGGAGATTGAGAGGTGACCTTATCGAGGTTTATAAAATCATGAGGGGCATACATAAAGTGAAAACAAAGGTCCTTTACCAAGGGTAGGGGAGTCCAAAACTAGAGGGCATAGGTTTAAAGGGAGAGGAGAAAGATTTAAAAGGGATCTGAGGGGCAACTTTTTCATACAGAGAGTGGTTCGTATGTGAAATGAACTGCCAGAAGTGGTAAAGGCTGGTACAACTAAAAAATTTAGAAGACATTTGGACAGGTACATGGATAGGAAAGGTTTAGAGGGATATGGGTCAAACACAGGCAAATGGGATTAGCTGTCTGAGAAAGGTTGAGAGTGCGCATGTGACACCGCATGGCACTGAGCGTGGATCTCAGGATGTGGCCAGAGCAGCTGCCTGATTAGTTTAGTTTGGGAAACCAGGTCAGCATGGACGTGTTGGACTGAAGGGTTTCCATGCTGTATGACTCTATGACTCCATAATTATTTAGATGTGTGTTTGCAATGCCAAGGCATACAAGGCCATGGGCCATGTGCTGAAAAATGAGATTAGAATAGTTCAGTGGTTTTGGTTTTGTGTTTGAATGGCACAGACATGATGGGCCAAAGGGCCTTTGACTGTGCTGCAAGACTCCATGACTCTACGACTAGACTGTGAGGGGTATGGATAAGATGGATAGGAAGCCACTTTTTCCAGTCGTAGGGGGCTCAATATTCAGGGTATAGATTGGAAGTAAGAGGTAGGAAGTTAAGTGGAGGGTTCAGGAGATTTTTTTTCAGAGAATTAGGGAGGTGATGGCCTAGTGATATTATCACTGGACTGTTAATCCAGAGATCCAGATAATGTTCTGTGGACCAGGGTTCGAATCCCGCTATGGCGGGATAGTGGAATTTGAATTCAATAAAATACCTGGAATTAAGAATCTAATGATGACCATGCATCCACTGTCGATTGTCAGAAAAACCCATCTGGTTCACTAATGGCCTTTAGGGAAGGAAACTGCCATCCTTACCTGGTCTGGCCTACATGTGACTTCAGACCCACAACAACGTGATTGACTCTGAACTGCCCTCTGGGCAATTAGGGATAGGCAATAAATGCTGTCTGGCCAGCGACACCCTCATCCTGTAAACGAATAAAGAAAAAAAAAGTCAGAGGATGGTAAGGGTCTGGAATTCACTTCCTGAGAGGACGGTTGAGTCAAAAACTTTCAGCAGTATTGAGAAACTCACTTACGTTGTCATTGCGTCCGGGGCTATGGCCAAGAGCTGGAAAAGGAGATTAGTATGATCAGATCTTTGTTAATTTGTGAGGATATGATGGGCTGAATGGTCTCCTTCTGTGCTGTAAATTTCAATGATTTTATAGGGAATGCACATCTACCTTTATTCCTTTTCCTATCCTCTATTTGGTGACATTTAGTTTAAATCCATTCATGTTGTATCTCCCCCATGAGACCACAAGATACAAGAGCAGAATTAGGCCATTCAGTCCATCGAATCTGATCTGCCACTCGATCATGGCTGATATATTTCTCAATCCCATTCTCCGGCCTTCTCCCATTACCTTTGATCTCTTTACAAATCAAGAATATCCTCTTTGTCAATAGACTCCATTAGTGTTTATAAGTATTCCTTCACTTCCTGGGCCAGCATTTATTGCCTGTCCCTAGCTGCCCTTGAGAAGATGGTGGTGAGCTACTTTCTTGAACCACTACAGTCCATGTGCTGTAGGCTGACCCTTAGTGTAATAACTGTACTGGAACAGCTTGGCTCAGGACCGGCAGGTTCTAGAGCACACATCTTCAGTCCTTTGCTGGAATGTTGTCAGGGCCGTGTCTCCAGCCATTTCTTGACATCACACGGAGTAAATCAAATTGGTTGAAGGCTGGTGTCTGTAATGCTGGGGATCACTGGAGGAGGCCGAGATGAATCATCCACTTGGCACTTCTGGCTGAAGATTGCTGCGAAAACTTCAGCCTTATCTTTTGCACTGATGTGCTGGGCTCTTCCATCATTGAGGATGGGGATATTTGTGGAGCCTCC
>NW_025980690.1:0-5593 GCF_021869965.1 Rhincodon typus | reverse complement strand
CTCTATCCCTCTTCTATCCGCCTCCCACTCTCTCCCTATTTATTTCAAAACCCCCTTCCCCTCTCCCTTTTCTGATGAAGGGTCTCGGCCCGAAACGTCAGCCTCTCTGCTCCTATGATGCTGCTTGGCCTGCTGTGTTCATCCAGCCCTGCACCTTGTTGTCTCGGATTCTCCAGCATCTGCAGTTCCTACTATCTCAGATACAATCTGAGAGCAGATGCGGCGGGTGGAATCCATCTGTATATTGCCCAGCGAAGGTCGGTTTGCATTTGACAGAGGTAGAGAGCCCCCTGGTGGATTCCTCAACTACCACGTCAAAGAATGAAAGCTCATTTTACTGCTCCATTTCAAAGGTGAATTTGAGCCAATTAGGACAATAATGAAATTCTTACATGTAGCTACAGATTCGAAAATAGCAAATCTATTACCTACATGTCAGGAACACATGAGGGCTTGGAAGTTAAGGGTTGAAGAGATACATTTCTCGTGGGACCCAACAAAGACGTTTGTAACTAAAGCAGAATTTGCTGGAAAAGCTCATCCGGTCTGGCAGCATCTATGAAACGTGTCCTGAGGAAGGGTCACCGGACCCGAAACAGATTTCTCTTCACGCAGCCTGTCAGACCAGCTGAGCTTTTCCAGCAATTTCCGTCCTTGTTTCTGACTTACAGCTTCCGCAGTTCTTTCGGTTTTTATAAAGGTGTTTGTAAGATCAGGGCCCAGCAGGGATTCCATGGCAACGCCATCTACTTGGGGCAATCGTGGTTGTGAGAAATAAGAACGGAGAGGGAGAAAGTTGCGGGAGAGGGGATGCTGTTGGGAGAGAGGAGCTACAAAATGGACACGAGCATCCCCATAATGGGGAAAAAGGGCTCAAAAGTGGCAGAGGGGCTGCAAAGTGATGATGGGGTCTGAAATGGGAGATAGGGACTGCAAAGGAGAGAAAGCAGTTTTAAACTTCAGCAAATGAATACTCAGCCAACTGGGAGCAGGAAAACTGAGGTAATTGATTCCTTGCAAAATAACGTGGAGTCTCGAGATTAAATCTCCCGGAGTTCAGGAGCTGCTATATGGGGGAAATGTAGTGTTTGTGCTTGTAATGAACATTGTGTCAAACACATCTCAAAGCATCTCACATTTTGTGACTAACTTGAGATGTAGTGAATGCATCAGAAATAAACATGCAACTGCTTAGCTGCGTCCTTACTAGACATGTTTAGGGTGATGGCCCTTTGTGTTTCGAAGTGTGTGTCAGTTTTTCTTTGAAAATGTGTTTACGCCAATCCAAAAGGCAATGTTGCTACGTGACTGCATTAGCTAATGAAGGAGTTAGTGAGACTGAGGCAAAGATCTCCTGAATACCAACCGTTGAAAGTCAAAAAATACCTCTTGACAAATCTTATGGGAAGCCCTTGAAAAGAATAGATGGTTTGCTCCCTAAGCCACATAGCTTGTTATAGCCTCAAAGAATATTAATTGTTTAATCAGCCACAAATTCCCTTTCATCAAACCATGCTGCTTCTGATTGTATTATGATTTCCTAAATTTCCATTACTTCCTTAATAATGGATTCTAACATTTTCCCAATGACTGATGTTAGGCCAATTTGGTTGATTCCTTAATTCCTAGCATTATTTTATCCTGCCAGGGACCACTGCTCAGTTTAGCTTCTTTTCTTTTCTCACTCCAGTGAAGACAGTTTCTCCCCATTTACTCGATCAAATCACCTTGTTGTTTTGAACATTGCTGTCAGACACTTCGAATCATTGCGTTTGGAAAGGCGACAGTACAGGAGGAGGCCATTCTGCCCTTGAGTCATGCTGTCTCAATGCAAGAGCAACTCCAGTCGTCCTGCTCCTCCCCGCTCTTCCTATACTGCTGAAATTCTGTTAAGAAGCCTATTCCATTCCCTGTATCCTATTCCCTTTTCTGATAGGGCAAGCTCGGTGGTCCCGTCAAGTTTTCACTCAAGTTGTGACTGACACAAAATCATTTAAGATAGACATTTTGCAGGAGTTGGGAAAGGTTGGTAATGAGTGGAAAAGGTTGAGAAGGAGAGGTCAGGGGTGGGAA
Organism: Rhincodon typus; assembly: GCF_021869965.1. NCBI lineage: Eukaryota > Metazoa > Chordata > Chondrichthyes > Orectolobiformes > Rhincodontidae > Rhincodon > Rhincodon typus. Next base: position 3,520 of record NW_025980690.1, on the reverse strand, counting down.
GGTGGGGGAAGGATTGAGAAGGGGTGGGAAGTGTTGACAAGGAGCGGGAAGTGTTGGGAACGAGTGGAAAGGGTTGGGAAAGGTTGGGAAGGAGTGAGAAGGTTAGGGAAGGGTTAGAAAGGAGTGGAAAGAGTTTGGAAGGAGTGGAAAAGATTGGGAAGGAGTGTGAAGGGTTGAGAAGGGTCGGGAGGTGTGGGAAAGGTTAGGAAGGATTGAGGAGGTTAGGAAGGGTTGGGAAGGAGTGGGAAGTGACGGTAAGGAGTGGAGAGCGTTGAGAAGGAGAAGAAAGGGTTGGGAAGGAGTGTAAAGGTTAGGGAAGATGGAATGGTTTGGAAGGAGTGGAAAGGGTGGTGAAGCAGTGAGAAGGGTTGGACAGAGTTGGGAAGGAGTAGTAAAGGATGGGCAAAGGGACTATTGAATGTTGGTGGTTCAATCCAGGTAGACCGAGAAAGTCTTTGTTTCTTGTGAGTTTTGCACAATCACCGAGGCATAGGGAGCGTGTTGGTTACTCACTCAACACAAGGTGGCAGTAGAGTTTGAGCCTTTCAACACTGAGATAACTAGAATTACCACAGGGAGAATGATGAGTCATCTCAGAGATAACCAGAGTCACCACAAAAACAAACAACCAACAAATAACCACACGACATGGATAACCGAAGACACCACAAGGAGAACGAAGATCCCACAGGGGTAACCCAGAGAATCATCAACAGAGTTTGCTGGTCTGTAAGGTGGGTGTTCTGGAAAAGCGTTAAGAAGTGTCACATTTCTATTGTTTTAATGTCCACAGACGCAGATTCACTGTAAGCGGCCATCTTGTTTAGCTGCAAATGGAGCTCCCGTATGACCTGAACGTTCGTCATCATTTATTACTGCTTTCCAAAAAGTGCTTTCTCTGTCTGGCCTGTGGCACAGCGGAAAAAATCTCATCTCTGAGCTGGACGTTTGTAAGCCAAGTCCCAACCACGCAAGTCCCGGCCGACACTCTGGTGCAACACTGAGGGAGTGCCGCACTGTCAGAGGTGCTGCCTTTCACATCAGACATTAAACAGAGGGGCTGAACAGCCAGTCACATGGCTGTTAAAAAAAAAATCCCAGCGCACACGTTACGAGGATGAGCAGGGGAGTTAGCCCCATACCCTGACGTAAGTTTCCTCATGTTTCTATGGACTGAGTTGGACGATCAGCCATGATTATATTGAATGGCAGAGCAGGCTCAAAGGCCCAAATGGCCTACTCCTGCTCCCCTTTTCTGTGTTTCTATATATCAATATACTAACCGTCTTTCAATTATCATCACAACAAACACATTAGCTGATTATTTATACATTCCTGCTTGTGGGAATTTTGCTCTAGAACCTGTTCCTCCCCTGACCAAGCTCTTCCAGTACAGTTACAACTCTGGCATCTACCTGACAAATGTGTAAAATTGGCCACATATGTTCTGCACACAAAAAGCAAGACAAATCCAACTCAGCCAAATACCATCCCGTCGGTCAGTCAACTCTCAATCATCAGTAAAGTGACGGAAGGTGTCATCAAGTGTGAGCAACCAGGACCTGTGCAGTTTGTCCCTGGAGGGGAACTTGTAGGTGGTGGTGTTCCCATGTATCTGCTGCCCTTGTCCTTCTGGATGGAAGAGATCATGGGTTTGGAAGGTGCTGTCTGAGGGTCTTTGGTGAATTTCTGCAGTGCATCTTGTAGATAGTACACACTGCTGCTACTGAGCGTCGGTGGTGGAGGGAGTGGATGCTTGTGGATGTGGTGCCAATCAAGTGGCTGCTTTGTCCTGGATGGTGTCAAGCTTCTTGAGTGTTGTTGGAGCTGCACCCATCCAGGCAAGTGGGGAGTATTCCATCACACTCCTGACTTGTGCCTTGTAGATGGTGGACAGGCTTTGGGGAGTCAGGAGATGAGTTACTCACTGCAGTATTCCTAGCCCCTAACCTGTTCTTGTAGTCACTGTGTTAATGTGGTAAGTCCAACTGAATTTCTGGTCAATGGTAATAAAGAACAGAATGAAGATACTGGCAGGAGAGAGTGAGCTACCAGAATATCTATAGAAAATGTGAGAAAGCTGAAAGGAGTTGGGATCAAGAATCTGGAATAGAGTGGCCCCACCCATAGAATCATACAGCACAGAAAAGGCCATTCAGCCCATCGGGTCTGTAATGACATGACTACTACTGAAAGTGCGCTAATGTTGACTTCCTGCATGTGTCCCATATGCTTGAACATTATGATATTTGAAGTGCTCATCCAAATATTGTTTAAAGGTTGTAAGATTTCTGGCCTCCACTACTTTCCCAGGTAGCGCATTCCAGATTCCTACCAACTGCTGAATGAAAAGGTTACCTTTTTCCCCCAAATTGCCTCTGAATCTAAATAAAAAAACTAAAGAACTGCGGATGCTGTAAATCAGGAACAAAAACAGAAGTTGCTGGAAAAGCTCAGCAGGTCTGGCAGCATCTGTGAAGAACAAAATCAGAGTTAACTTTTCAGGTCCGGTGACCCTTCCTCTGAATCTTCTGCCCCTTACCCTAAAACTATGCCATCTCATGATTGAGCCTTAAACAAAACAGAACAGCTGCTCTCTATTCACCCTGTCCATATCCCTCATAATCTTATACACCTCAATTATGTTTCCCCCCACCTCCTCAGTCTTCTCTACTCTAAAAGGAGACAATCCAAGCCTATCTAATCTCTCCTTCTATGTTAATTTCTCCATCCCAGGCAATATCTTGGTGAACCTCCTCTGAAACCCCCTCTATCCTTCCTGTAGTGAGGTGACTAGAACTGTACACAGTACTCCATTATGGGCCCTGACCAATGCTCTATACATCTTCAACATTACTTCCTTGCTCTAATACTCTATGACACGACTGATAAAAGCAAGTGCCACATATACCTACCTCAGGGATCTGAGAATAATTATCCCAAGATCCTCTAAGCTACCCAGTGTCCCGCCATTCATTAAATACTCCCTCTTCTTGTTTCTTACTCCAAAGTGTACCAGCTCACACTTAGAGTTAAAAATACCACTTGCCACTGGTCTGCCCATCCGACCAACCCATCTGTATCTTCCCTTAGCCTGTAATGTCCTTTGGGGAAGGAAACTGCCATCCTTACCTGGTCTGGCCTACATGTGACTCCAGACCCACAGCAATGTGGTTGACAATTAACTGCCCTCTGGGCAATTAGGGATGGGCAATAAATGCTGCCTGGCCAGCAATGCCCTCATCCTATGAATGAATAAAGGAAAAAAAGAAGAAAAATTCCCTGGAGTGGATAAATTGCGTCCCAGGCTGCTGTGGAATGTGATGCAGGATATTGCAGGGGCTCTGAACAAATGCTTAAATCCTTTCTGGCCACAGGGGAAGTGCCAGAGGACTGGAGGATGGCAAATGTGGTTCCACTCTTTAAGAAGGGTGGTAGAGATGAACCAAGAAATTACAGACTCGTGCATCTCAGTCAGGGGTGGGGAAAATATTGGAGAAAATTCTGAAGGAGTGAATTA